>NC_044277.2:30972994-31272994 GCF_004027225.2 Strigops habroptila | reverse complement strand
ACTTGCAGGCTGTGCAGACCCCAATTCTCAGCCCAAATTCTTGTACTGACCTAGCTGAGGTCCTTTACTTTTGGGAGCCCAGCTGAAGACATTCAGCTCAGGTAAGTTACTCAGGAGTCATCCTTAGAACATTAAATTCTGTTCCTGTTTATGTCCTCTGTCAGTAAAAGGGGGACAAAAAATTCTGTCAATGTTTTGGTAAAAATCAAAGCAAATCAAATTATCAAATATTAGCTGTGATACTTGAATTTTCAGCTTTAAAGCAAACACAAAGAATATTAAAGAATTTTAATTACAAATTTAAATTTTAATTTCATTTTTAAAATTAATTATCTGCAGGCAGCTTTTGAGTAGGAAAGATAAGGAAGATCGAGCTATTTAAGGGGAGAGATACTGTTCTTTTTCCTGAAAACGAGCAAATTCAGCCTGTCTCCTGAGGTTTTTCTAAACAAAGTTACTGTTGATGCTTCCTGCACAGACCTGACCAGAGAAACCCATAAAACATTTATAATTCCCAAATTGTTACTATAGAAAGATCATGAAAATATGGAAAGTTGTGACTATAACTGTTGATGTCGAGGTAGAGAAAAGAGCAATGTTATTAGGGTAGAAATTTCTTTCACTGACAAGGGGCAGGGGGGAGACACTTCCTGTGATGACTTTGGAGCAAGCCCTGGGTTAGAAACGGAGGGCTGGAAAATGGAAAACAATGGTCAGGTGTGTGTTCCCCACCAGCACCTCCATAAGCAATATTTTCCTGCCTCTGTGTGTCCCCTTCCCCAGAAATATTATTATTCTATCTGTTAAACAAAGAAAGAAAAAAAAATCCAGCAGGGAGATCTGTGCCTTCAGCAGGCTTTAGGAAGATTCTGGCAAGGTTTAGCCCCCTCTCATTAGAGAAAATAAGTCTGATTTTATTAACAGAATGAAAACATTAAATAGCAGTTTCCACCCGTATCTCCATTTTTAGTTCTTCTTCCACACTGGGGAGGGTCAGAGGAATAAGCTTTTTCTTGATCCCTGTTACAACACTGTCAGCTGTAAAAAGTCATCTGCTCCATCAGAGAACCTAAATGCCACTAAACAGAACCCACAGGGACAAGCAGAGAATTCAGACATGCATACAAAGGAATCACAAGAACATTAATCTTTTCAAGAACCAACTGACAGTACATTTCAGAAAGCACATATAACTCAATTAATGTTTGTGCTCACAAAACCTTTTAATTTATGAACTATAGCTCTTGGGGTTTGCTAAACAATTAAAATAAAATCTAACTTCTCCCCCTAAATTTTGCAAAGCATACTTTATAAGTTTAATTCCTTCAACTTCAGCAGGAATAGTTCTTCTACGTGACCCTGATAATAAGAAAGGAAATCTTATCGCTCAGTGGTCTGCTGTCATCAGTGGACAAATATTAAATGCTTTTACTAATCCTTTCACTCTCTCACTAACCATTGACCATGAAGCTTTGTTGACCTTGTTGGAAACCCTGGCAAGACTTATTGAGAGGCACTTGAGTGAGCTATTCTTTTCTCTCAGGAAAGAACCAGAGGGTAGTAGCTGATGATTGCTCTTTTGCCTCAATGTGGTCTTATGCAAGATACTCTGTTCCTCCTATTTGATATACATGCTACATTGTTAAAGCAATTTAGCAATATGTTGTAAACACTGATTTTGGACCTGAACTGATCTGAACTGTACAGTCATGACCATGGTGAAACTGCAACTATAGTTCAAATCAGATAAAACAGAGCTATTGCAGCCAAATTACTTGAAAAACCATATTTGGAATGAGCTATTTCTCTGTTAATGTCAATATTTTTAACTTGCTTTTCACAGTAAGACCAACTGTTTCATGTCTTTAAATGCCTGGGTACTTTTGAATGGTCAGCAGCTGTTATTCTTTAGTGGTTTTCAAATACTGGTTTGACTTGGGGACTTCACTGCAGTAGTATCTGGTGCCTCTCTTCAATGCCGGAATTTCAGTGTTGCACATTTTAGCTGTGGCTAATACAGAACTCTCAGTTTCTCACCTGCTGGCCTGTAGTGATTTGGGCCTGTCCACCTTCAAAAATTACTTCTATTTTAAATGAACCTTGATTAGGCAAGCTGAGATGACCCAGCCCAATGCTTTGCTGCCACTGGAGAAGGCAGCTGAGCTCTCTCCATAGCTTGGGTACCTTCTAGGGCTTTCCTGGTGTGTACTGCAGCACACCTCTGGCTCTTTGCTGAGCTAAGTCAGTTCTCTAAATTGGCATAAAATTCACCCAGGAATGAAAAGTATCTTGTTCTCTAAGAATAAGCTACTTTGTTGATGCATTATCTCATTCAGTTACCACTTAAAAGAGGATGAAGAACTAAAAATTAGAGCCTGGCATGCCCTTGTCAGTACTTCTTAAAAAGTCATTCTTCAGTGTGGTGGATTTTGATG
Source organism: Strigops habroptila (assembly GCF_004027225.2). Classification (NCBI taxonomy): domain Eukaryota; kingdom Metazoa; phylum Chordata; class Aves; order Psittaciformes; family Psittacidae; genus Strigops; species Strigops habroptila. The sequence goes on along the minus strand of NC_044277.2, from coordinate 31,270,559 downwards.
ACCTCCAGAGGATACTGCAAGAAACATGGACATTACCTCTTTCCATGTGGGGAATGGGACATAGGCCAGAGGATAGATTTTACTCCTTTGGTTGCTATTGGCTTACAATATTAATTGCTAATTTTCCATAAAATTGTGACGTGGTTCACATTATCTGTGAACACAGAGTATTATGACTGAGTTTTAGAAACTACATGCAATGTTTATTCAAGAAATGAAGCTGTCCCACGGTTCCTTGAAACTTTAATATTTCCTATTTACAAGAGCACCAAAGTCCCATTAAAAAAAAGGGGGAAAAAAGTCAGTATGGACCTTTTTTCCCACTGATGAAATAGGTTAATTTCATAGCTGACTTGAAATTTTGTGACAAATTATGGTATTCTATTATGCTCTTATTAGTAGAAGACATAATTCCTTGCAGCTGTGGTAACTCATGATAACACACAATATATACAATATATACCCATCAAGATATCTCCTGACAGCAATGAAATTAACTCATGTCACCCCTGTGTCTAACAGAATGTGCTTGCAGCTTCTTCTTGGTATGCTATTTCAGATACCAATGAATTGATATATGAGGGAAATGCATCTATTAGAAACAATTGATTATACCAAAATTTTCACTCCCTCCATTGTACCTTTGATGAGAGACATATAAGTAAGTGATCAAAAGTAAAACAATTCAGTTATTGCTTACTTCTCAAATGTGTGTTTTCTTGAACTTCAACAGGATCTATGTAACAGCTCTGCACAGTTACTGTTGTGCCCAATACCTCCTTGGTGAGGTTGCAATCTGTTTCTGTGTCCTCTGGCTCAGAATCTATGTGTGAGCTGAAGCCTAGAGCCATTGCAATGTCTGCTGTAGCAAGGAGCTATTTTGAAATTACAGAATGATGAAAAAACTATCCATTACTTACACCTTCTTTTTACCTTCTAAACTAATACTTCTAGTACAGAATTATGTATGTGCATAGGAAGCTTTGAGAACATATTCTTTTGGCTATTTCCAAACTGCTGCAAGGAAAATATATTTTATAGTATTTCTAAGCAGAGAAAGAAAGCAAATCAAATGAGAGCAAGAATATTTCAGCAACACCTTAAGACTGTACTGTTGATGACATATTAAAAAGAAGCATTTTGAAATAACAACTGAAAAAGCAAAGATATAAAACCCATTATTTACTGCCACACATATTCTCACTTTCTGAAATGTTTCCATAATACAACATTTCCCACACCATGGACATTACCTAAGCATTTTTTAGTCCCAGCACATTATGGGTTATCCCCAAATTCACGTGCTGCTTCCTTGATGACTAGGCCACTTCTGACTTTCATTTTTAATTTAAAAACAACAACAGCTGAACTCCAAATTAGACTCATGGAATACCCTCAATTTAGCTCTTTTAATAAAATGGAAAAGTTGAAAACACCCTGGTCACAAGGGGAAGTGTTATGCAGAGCTTGAGTTTGGCCACCAGCATTACAGAAATAAAAGACAGCTTTAAAAACAGAGGCTACTGGTTTTACTGCTGCTCTGTGTTGCCTCCCTTGTGGCTAAGCAGCTTTTAGCTTTAAATTTTTATTAAACAAAAAGAACTAATAGAATATTCCTTTATTTTTTTTTCTCACCCTGATTTGAGCAGATCCTATTTTTAGAAACAAAAGCAAATAACTGTATAAAAATAAACAATGTGCAGAAGGTGTGATTCTCAAGGTTTGCAAGTTAGAAAAATAAGAATTCTTCTTATCAATAAAGCATAGATTCATTCTCAGATTCACAGGCATTTGAGAGCATGAATGGACACTAGATTTATAAACAGCAGGATTTTACAGACTGTATTTCATACAATGTGACGTTATAAATTTTAAATTTATAATATGCAATTAATGAAGATGTAAGTAATACTGGAGCTGTGTACCAAAACACAGTGTAATTATAACTTACAAAAAAAAAAAAAAAAAGGTTAAAACTCTAGAATTCTACCACTTAGGTTTTCAAAGTGGCATACAACCTTTTAATGGCAGTCTACTGAGAGGCTAATATGCTTTGCTGGGCTTCATAAATGTTTTGAAGACAGAGGTTATTAGGGGAAAGATGTGTTGGTGAGAGTGTACGGTGCTATAAGAGTTTTGTCTGCACAGCTTTGGGATTACTCTGTGGATTTTGCCTTCCAAACCTTCAGGCACCTCTACCATGCTAAGACATTGAACCTCTTAACCAATACATTGATATAAAGCTGTTTTAGAGAGGCCATATGTGATCCAGCTGAAAAAGGTTAGATGCCTGGACCTATAAAAACAAACATGAGAGCATATTTTGCTACACTAAAGTGGCTGCCTCCTACTTTTATTTTCAGTCTGTTTGCAAGTCTTTGTGCCTGGTCTTCCTTCCAGAAACCACCTGCTACTGTTCCTGCAGATGTTGTGTTTCTGCTTTGGAGAAAAGCTAGCAGAAATCTGTAAATGGGATGTACACAGGCAGCGTTTTCATAATTTCAGATAATTTTCATAAATTATGTGTATTGTTCAATGGCTAGCTCTCATTCTTCAGCTTTCATCTCCCTTAAATATCACCTTGAAGTATTATCTATTTTCCTCTCCCCAGCTTCTCTCTTTGTACTGCCTGGGTTGGAAGTACCTTTCAAGATAGGTGTGAGTCTTATGCTGTATTTATCAATGAACATTTGGGGAATCATGAAACCAGCTGAAAAGGTAGCACATGGAATTACAAGTATCATCAAAGGAATTACTAAAAAAAAATCAGAGAAGGGGCTCTATTAATTAAACATGTAGTACTTTCATCTCAGAATGTTATGAAGAGTACAACAGGGGCCCAAACCGTAACAAATCTGTAAAACTTATTGCTGAGGATCAAATTTTGTTCAGGAAAGAATTCAGATTGGAACAGGTACAGAGGAAGGTTACTAGGATGATCAGGGGAAGAAGAAGGGGAGATGCTGAAAGACCTTGGATTGTTTAGGCTAGGAAAACAAAGGCTGAATGTAGGATACTTTGACATAAAAACATCAGATATTTTAAACACTGAGCAGACAAAGGAGCTGTTGTAATTGGTTGTCAACATTGTTAACTGGCCCTGAACAAGTTTTACCTGGAAATTGTAATATGGTTTCTAATGCTAATAGATTCTGAAACACACTTCTGATGAGATGAGTACTACCTAAGCAGTTAAGATACCAGTAGATGGATGGGATGATACATCATATCTGTTCATGATATCAGGGACTTAATTTGATGAGCGAGATTGTCCCTTCCTGTCTAAAATTGTGATGTAAATTATTATAATTTTAAAATCTTAGTAAAATATACACATTGATTGGGGCAGCAAGCTTAAGGCACAGAGCAGATGACTCAGCTCTGTTAAAATAGCTCACTTGGCGCACCTAACAAAAAGGTTGAATTAAGTTTTTTCAATAATGTTAAAACCTAAATAACATTACTGAAGACTTCAGTTCTCTGAGAAGTTGTAACTGATCTGACTACACTGTAGTCTTTGGCAAATTATTTTGCTGATTGAAAGTTTCCCTTATTTTTTGTATGGCTCAGTTTTCTTTGGCTTGTGCTTTAAAAAGGGACAAAAGGATAATTGAGAAGGCACAGAATGCAGCATTGTTTGTGTGATTCTACCAGTGCAATACTGCAATATGTTTCTTTTGGAGACATAAGGAAGAAAGTAAATAGCCAATATGGTAACTCCAATCTGAAATTCAAGGTTTTTTATACAGGTTTTTAAGTAATTTTCTTTTGCCATAACACCTCATTTTCAGGATACATTACATTTTTTATTTTTTTTTTAATATAGAATTAAATGTTGTATAGGTGGAGTTTTGTAGCAGTAGTTGGAAAAGCAGCAGCTTAACTGCTGGACAAGATTAGAGCTTTGGTATTTGAAAAGACGATCTATCCTTGCAAAAACTGTTTTAAAGTGTATTGCTTAATAAGCATGTTCTGTGTCAGTGCTTACTACAGTGTTTTCTTCTGAAAAAGTAAGGTATGTATGAGAGTGCTTTGGGAAAATATTTTCCAGGGAATGAATAAGGCTGAGAGCTAACTGAATTAATTGTAAGTTGATGATGCAAATTAGGGGAATTTTTTTTTTTCCTGATTACTAAATATGTTTAGTGAAAATCAAATTCATTAGGAAAGAATAAACACACATGCTATAATTAAACTGTATTTACCTTTGGCATATGCCTGTTAGCTGAAAGCATCCACAACTGGTGGTTATAAACTTTCTAATGAAAGTATCTCCTGCCAAAACCCTAGTGTTCTGTTGAAGATTAAAGCAAATAACTTGTGGTTTCTTTATTATAGCTGGCTCTGACAGCATGTATAAACTGACAGGAAATTTCCATTGAATTCATGGTGTTTCAGGATTCTGCTAGATGTGCATATGCACACACAGCAAGGTTCAGTGGAATTTCAGCTTTAACAGGAAATGGTGGGATAGGAATTGCTGAGGAGAGAGAGCTTTGGGGTGTCCCAATTCCCTCCAAATTTTGTAAAGGGATGTGAGAGCACCTGACTACCTAGTTCAGGCTTGGCACAAAGCAGCCTTCTTTCCTCTTCTTTCTCTTCTTCCCTCCTTCCCACAGAAAACAAAATGTAAACATGTACCTGTCGGAGCAATTCCTAAACAGGCACTAAATGAGCTAACTCTGTAACTGGAAGCAATAAAGCTGCTTGATACTGAGGTTATGCTTGAACTAATTGCCCAGGTGCAGTGCCATGCTTCAGAGGCTATGCCGCTCCAAGTAATTGTAAACTTACCTGCTTGAGGATGTCTGACATACTGCTTAGCTGTAATATTTAGACATAACCCAAATGAATCATCAAAAAGCCAGAAAATATCAAAACTTAAGCTCTTTGGGTTGTTTTATATAATCACTTGTGGTATGTGCATTGCAGTAGCCTTCTTAATTATGCAGCAACAGTATATTATTTCTGTGGGATCACTTCCTCACTCACTGAACACACTTGATGTCAAGTAAGTCTAAGCTGTATGGCGAATTGCCATGGTATGGAGTACTGTGTCTTATACTCTGTAATGTCTGAATGATGTCCTGTGAAACAGAATGATATCTACTGCTTCTTGCACTGACATAGTTACAAAGTGATCAGGGAATAATACAAAGACTAGTTGCAAGGTAAAGATACTTTCATGGTTTCATGGACAGACATCTGGCTTTCATCCTGTTCTTTGACAGGGGCATTGTGTATAACTTGCTGGAAGTTCCTGAGGATGTCTCCATTTCAGTTACTCATTAGTAAAATGAGGGGTTATAATACTTTTTGGTTAAATAGGGATTTTCTTACAAGTAGCATATAAAGCTTTATGAAGCAAAATAAAAGCTAATGGAGAATCAAATTAGAACCTAAGAAAGAAAGTAAAATGTTTGTTCAGTGCAGGACTTGGGCAATATGAAGTACAGAAGCCACAGTTTTGAATAAGCATAAAAAGAAGTGATGAATACTTTTTTCTTTCAATAGTGAAGGGATAAACAGTTTGTTCACATAAGAATAGAGTACAAACAGTTCCAGTGTCTCACCACCCTCATATTAAAGAATTTCTGCCTAATGTCTAATCTATATCTCCCTTCTTTCAATTAAAAGCCATTTCCCCTTGTTCTACCACCACAAGCCCTTGTAAAAAGTCTCTCTCCAAATTTCTTGCAGGCCCTCTTTAAGTACTGGAAGACTGTTATAAGCTCTCCCCAGAGCTTTCTCTTCTGGTTGAACAAACAAGTCCAACTCTTTCAGCCTGTCTTCATAGCAGAGGTGCTTCAGCTCTCTGACCATCTTCTTGGCCCTCCTCTAGATTCACTCCATCAGTTTCATATCACTCTTGTGTTGGGGGCCTCAAAGCTGAATGCAGTACTGCAGGTGGGGTCTCATGAGAGTGGAGTTGAAGGGGAGAATCATCTCCCTCAATCTGCTGGCCATGCTCCTTTTGATGCAGCCCAGCATATAGTTGGCTTTCTGGGCTGCAAGTGCACATTGCTGGGTCATATTGAGCTTCTTGTCAATCAAGACCCCCAAGTCCTTCTTCTCAGGGCTACTCTCAATCCAGTCTCTGTCCAGCCTGTATTTGTGCTTGGGTTTGCCCTGACCCATGTACAGGACCTTGCACTGGCCTTGTTGAACTTCATGAAGTTTGCACTGGTCAACCTCTCTAGCCTGTCCACATGGATGTCATCCCTTCCCTCCAGTGTGTTAACTGCACCACACAGCTTGGTATTGTCAGCAAGCTTATTGAGGGTGCACACAATCCCATTGTCCATGTTGCTGACAAAGATGCTAAACAGCGCCGGTCCCAAAACCAACCCCTGAGGAACACCACTTGTCACCAGTCTCCACTTGGACACTGAGCCATTGACCACAACTCTCTGAATATGACTATCTAGCCAAATCTTTATCCACCAAGTGGTCCGTCTGTTAAAACCATGCCTCTCCAATTCAGAGACATTTAAACAGATAAATACAGTAATGCAAACTTCTTTTGCATAAACTGAAGTCAGCAAATCATCAGAACACAGATTTACATTTTTGATGCGAGAAAAGCTTATCTGACCAATAGAAAGCATTACAACTCTCTCTCCAAGTTTTTCAGAACCAGAAACTTCTCTCCTAAAAGTTTGTCACTTTTCTGATACTTTTCCAAGTTTATTTTAGGGTCAGACGTGAAAACCATCAACACTAATCCAAGACTCATTTTGGAAAATGTGCTGCTTAGCCGTTCTGTACTTCAGCATTTCCAATGGTAGAATAGGAAATGAATTCTCCATCAGTAAAGTTGGTTTGTGCCTAGCTCCTTATATTGCTTTCAGCTACCTCTCTAGATGGTACCATGTGATATTGTATCAGAAAATGTGGGCCAGCAGAACTAAACAAGTGATCGTCACCGTGTGCTTGGTACTGGTGAGGCCACACCTGAAATGTTGTGTTCAGTTTTGGGCCACTCACTACAAATAAATATATGGAGGTGCTGGAGAACATCCAAAGAAGGGCAGCGAAGCTGGTGAAAAATCTAGAGAACAGGTCTTACAAGGAGCAGCTGAGGGAACTGGAGTTGCTTAGCCTGGAGAAAAGGAGTCTCAGGGGAGACTTTATCACACTCTACAACTACCTGAAAGGAGGTTGTAGTGAGGCAGGTGTCAGTCTCTTCTCCCAAGTAACAAATGATATGACAAAAGGAAATGGCCTCAAGTTGAACAAGGGAAGGTTTAGATTGGATATTAGGAAAAATTTCTTCAGCAAAAGGGTTGTCAGTTCTTAGAACAGGCTGCCTGGGAAGTGGTTGAGTCACCATCCCTGGAAGTGTTCAAAAGACGTGTAGATGTGGCACTTGATGTGGTTTAGTGGTGGACTCGATGATCTTAAAGGTCTTTTCCTACATAAACAATTCTATTATTCCATGATGTATGATGTTTTCCTAATATGGAAAGACTGCTCTTGGAGCCCATGTTAGCTTTGACTTTTCTATGCTGCGTTGCAGCATAAGATGTGTATGTACCTCAAGTCTCATGATAAAGATTAGGGGCATGGTCTTCAGCTCACAGATAAATAACTGAGTTCAGAAAGTTTTGTGGATTTTAATTGAAATAATACCTGTTCCCTTTTAATTCTATCCCCTAGCAACCCTTATGACCAGTGATATTTTAATAAATTTTGGATTTTGGGGAATGTTATTCTTACAATTTCACGCAGTTCAGAGTTTTAGTCGGTACCTACAACCAACAATGAAGTTTCAGATTCAGCAGCTACAGGCCACTTCTGAACTCTTGTGCCTCATGAATGTTAGATCCAGTGGCAGCTGCAACAAAAAGTGATGATGCTGGATTGCACCGCTGAGAAAAAGGCTCACTTCAGTCATCTGTATAAAATTGCTTTTCTCTTTGCTTTATGGAAGAGAAGTTTTGGAATACTTTTCTATTTGGGAAAAGGTGGAGGGACATTATTTAGAACTGTAAGATGTGTTTTAAACCAGAAGATGAAAAAATGTTCTAAGGTAGTTCTAAGGAAAAGAGGTGTTGGCAGTAGAAAGTGTATTATTTGGAAAGGAAATATACAGTTGATGCAGCCTTCATATTTCCTGGAATCATAGAATCACAGAATGGTTTGGGTTGGAAAGGACCTTGAAAGTTCATCTAGTGCAATGCCCCTGAAATAAGCAGGCACATCTTCAACCAGATCAAGTTATTCAAAGCCCCATCGAGCCTGACCTTCAATGCTTCCAGGGATGGGGCAGCTACCGCCTCTCTGAGCAACCTGTTCCAGTGTTTCACCACCCTCATTGTAAAACATATCTTCCTTATATCTAGTCCATATACCTTTTTTTAGTTTAAAGCCATTACCCCATGTTCTATTGCAAGAGGCCCTACTAAAAAGTGTCCCTAGCTCTTCTAAGCCCCCTTTAGCTATTGTAAGGCTGCAATAAGGTCTCCCTGAAATCTTCTGTTCTCTAGGCTGAACAACCTCAACTCTCTCAGCCTTCATTCATAGGAGAGGTGTTACATCCATCTGATTATTTTTGTGACCTTATTTCTCAGAAATGATATAAATGCATTCTTGGCTTGTGTATTTTCTTTGTATGTATTAAGCTGTCAGTCCTGTTCACTGCACGTTCAGTTCAAAATAAGGGCTCAAAATAAGAAGATGGCCATACAATCCATTAAGACAGTCTCATAATATTTGGCTCAGACTATGTGCTCAGAAGATAGTAACATTTCTATGTCACATAGAAGTGGATTTAAAATGCTAATAAATGGAGTTCTTTCCCCTTAGATCTTTTTCACCTTCTTAGCACATGGTAAATATTATATAAAATGGTGGAGGGTCAGACTACTTTTCTTCTGAATGCATAAGAGGATGGATGAATTTAATTCAGTTTGAATATCTGACCCTAGTAGAGTCTCCTACCCAGGGATAGCCACTTACCCTCTAGTCTGTCCTCTGTAGCTCTGACTTTGATCTTCAATTTCAAAGGATGTTTGGTAGCAGGGGAGCAAAAAGCTGCCCATTTCATTGCTGCACAGTACCTTAGAGTTAGGCAATCAGCTTACAGCAATTGCGACTCATCAATTTATGAATTCCCACCAAATCCTGAACTTCCTTAGTAAAGTTATATGCCTCCTTCTCCTTTTCTCTGCTGGCCACACTTTCAATATGTATGTTGCAGCACTCACACCCAGACCTGGTGTGCAATTCCTATTCCTATACTGACCTTGCTGTGACCCCAAGCACTCACTGTGTGCCTGCACTAATCTGGTTAACACCACACAGATAATAAGGTCTTCAAATTTTGTTTCCAGGGATTGTTTCCTACACCATTATTTTGATTATAAAATACTGCTGTATCTGTACATATGTATCAGGGTGTCACAACTTACATACCAAAATATATTAGCATTTCTTCAATCAAGCAAAAACTTGCACATTTTTTCTTCTTTAGCTCCTGCTTCATTACTTGTGATTCATCATTTCCAGTGTTTTGTTCTGATAAATCTTCAACACGGTTTCACTTTTTTGCTATTATACAGTGTCAACTAGCTCACAAAACCAGAAGAATAGTTATTAAAATGTTCACGCTTCACAAATAATATTTTGACTATTGGATAGATATAAAAGTCCAGAAGGAAAAATATTCTGACATGATTTGTAACATGCTATCTTTCAAATGGCAAAAAATATCAAAATATAACTGAAACAGCCTGCGCATGATGCAATCCCCTTCCCATTTTCGAGTGAATGAAGGAAGCACACAGTATGCATTTTTCTGTGAATCTCAGGGCTTAGATCTACACAATATCTCTATTGAGGCAGACAGTTAAGCAACTTTTCACAAAAGAAAAATAGACAACAAATATTGTGATTGTTTTGTGTGGTTTAGAATACAGTATTATGAAAGTATTTCTATATATGTTTAATTTTAATACATAATTATGAAACGAATTTGTCTATGTGTGTTTGCAGGATTTGGACCATCATGTTTAACGGAATGAGAAGATGAAAGCAAAACTGTGAAAGCACAAGTCTTGTTAAAATGAAACCATTAGCTTGATACAGGATGCAGAAAATACACTGAAGAAATGAGAAATCCCTCTTGTTAAATGTTTATGACATGTGCCTTGTTTGAAAAGTGGAATGTTTAGCTCTCCCTCTCCCTCTGTAATATTTTCTCTGTGGATTCCTTTGGGCTGGAAAGATACTTTGTGTAATTCAACATTAACAAAATATCATCCGAATGAAACATCGATAGACTTACGCACTAAATACAGTAAACTGTGCCTTTTCTATATAGCCACTGTAATATAAAAAGTGAGACATGCTAGACCTGTATGTCTAGAATATATACTTATGCGTGGACACATGTGTCTGAAAATAAAATATACACATGAATATGTTATATAGGTTTCCTTCTTCTCCCTGCAAGGTTAAGCTATCTGATTAAATCAAACTCTATTCTTTTCTGTTTCATCCATCACTACCAGCAGATAGCAGAAACAGCATGCACTTTCTGCAATATTTTTTAGTTTTATGATGTGTGAGGCAGAAAGAACGAAGGTTTAATTTAATCTGTTGGATTGACTTTTCAGATAGGGTAGAAACAGAAGCAGTATCTTCAGCTAAGTAACCTGAACAAAGATGACATGGAAATCAGAAAGGGGTTTATAAATAGAATACTTAAGCCCCACTTATACCTTCCACTTTTATAAGAATACTTGAACAAGCCACCTCTTATTACAAGTAAATTTGCCATAAGCAGGCTGATGGTTTTTCTGTTATTGGGGGTTTATTGTTTGTTTGGGGTTTTTTTTTGGTTGGTTGGTTTTGGGTTTTGTTTGGTTTTTGTTTGTTTGTTTGGGTTTTTTTGGGGGGGTTGGTTTGTTTGTTTCTTTCTTTCTTCTATTTCTCTTTTCCTTGCCTCTTATTAGCTTTCTGGAAGATCCCTTTGATGTGCATGCTCATGTTATTTAGTGAATTTTCCATTTAGTTACAAGTAAAAATAGAAGAACCAGAACAGTTATAACGTGTTTTGGTGTATACTGAATCTAGTCCTTCAAGGCAGTTATTGCTTTGCATTTGTTTTTTACAGTGATACGTATTTACTTAATGAAACTATTTTAGCAATAATGCAGGTTCTGAGGAACAATTTTCTAATTTAACAACTTTTTAAACTGGAAGTGAAATCAGAAGGGTTTGATATTTTTAATGACATTTCCACGTAGAATAGTTTGGTTTGGATACCAATAAAATTTAGAGCAAAAGATATTTAGGATATATTATAGTGATAGAAGAAGCATATGTTTCTTCAAGAGCTCTATCTCATCTCTTCTTCACCCAAATAAACTTGGCCGAAATTTGAAATGCCTAATCCTACACCTAACCCTAACCCTTCCCCAGCTTAGCACTCACTTACTTGTGGACTGCCATATCTTCTGAAACAAAAGGTAAAAATATTTTTGAGATTCTAACTCTAACTATGCAAATAAATGCTTATTTTCATTAGCAGCTTAGCTGTTTAAAGCATTAAGATTTCACTTCTGGTTTTAATTCAGTTCATGCTGGAGTGTGCCTTTCAATGTACCAGCAATCATCTCAACTGTTTGTTTATGAAGACAGTCAATTCCTAACACTTGTCATTCTTATCTATATCCATCTTGAAAAGGGGTCTAGTGTCTAAGGTAGTTAAAAAGCTTCAAATGTATTTTATAGATAGGGCACATGTAACTTCGGACATGTCATAATATTCAGAACTGTGTGAGGGAAGAGTTAAGGTAGGTTTCAGCCACCTTTGTATTTTCTCCCATTTCAAAACTGAGTGCAGGGCGGCATGTGAAGTTAAGACCTTGTGTAATTTTAGCAGCTTCTTCCACTTCCCACTAATAAATGTGGGATTTTGTTGTTGTCTGTGAATGATAATTTAGTTAGTTACTTCTGAAGAGCTACTATTTATCGTGTATTTCTGCAAGATAATGCTGAGACTTTGGGGAATGTTTGTTCAAGCCTATACAAGATCCTCTACAGAAAACATATGACAGCAAAAAATCACCTACACTAGGTCCAAGCTCTGGTCGTGATTTTATGCTACCACAGTAGTGTAAAACTTCAGTAGTCCATGTGAGATCCTTCCTCATATATTTGTTAATTGTTGAAATTACCCTAGGGGTATAAAAGTAGAGATTGACTGTATTCTGTATTCACTGATAGAGAATGTCAGCTTTATAAACTTGTTACTTTACTTAATATATTCTTCAAATTGTCAACTATCAATCAGCTTTTTGTTTCCTTGCCAAGTTATTCTAACTTAGCACTGACAAGAAGTTTTAGTAAGGAACAGTGCCAGATTTTTTACGCTTTAAGGGAAGTTGATTCTGCCTATGAAGTCGTCTTGAGTAGCAGTGAAATACATTCTTAAATGGACATAGCACAGAGAGAAGCAGTGGTGTTATGCTAAAGCTCCCATGTTAACCTTATTAACGGAAGTTAAATACAGGATAATTTAGCAATGACTGCAATATATAAGAACAGATGGCTGGTAGATGACTTCCTCCTGTGTACTGAAAAATTCCAATTAAGGCAAAATTAAATTAATTAATAATATCATAAAGCTGCTATTCCACTTTTTACTGTGGATTATGGCCTCCTTAGCAGGGAAAATTACATTAATTGCTTCAAGAAAGGAACCATCCAGTGGCTGCAGAGGACTTGGTGGTGAACTGTTTCACTTCCTGCCATTGTACAGTCATGCATAATGTGACCACATGGAATTCACAAATCATAAGTAGGAAAAAAGCATAGCAGGGTTTTTGCCCCAAAACCAAAACACTCTGTCATTTAAGTAACTGGAGGATCTCCAAGAACAGTATCATAGTATAAAAAGTTTTTATCCATGCTGGGTAGCCACTAGAAAGAGGTATGTGTAAGAGCATCTGACATTACACTCATTAGAGGACATTACTATGTTTGGCGCATTGCTTAGCCTGCAAAAATGTTCTTATGCTATGTTCCGTAAGCAGCGCTGAATAAGATTGTACTAATAAGCTTTCTCTAGGTCACGATTTGTCTGTAGAGAGTGTTAAAAGTGATTGAGAAACTACCTTATGTTGCTTTCAAATAGTTTGTTTCAATTGATAGCATTTTGCTGTATCCTGGAATAGGATATTTGGACCTTCATTTGTATGAAGTATTAATTCTTTCTAGTGAGAGGAACACTGAATCAACGCTTGCTGTTTTCTAGGTGACCCAGTCTTGTCCAGGTCTCTGGGATCTGGTTGTGCTCAGAGTACAATAAGGGTACAATTCATGTGTATGCAAATAGTATAACTGTTGTGTCACCAAAAAGTGAATCTACATTTTTTATTTTTTAATTTTTCTAAGTGTTTCATGTCCAAACTCACCTCATCTCTGGTCTGTTCAGATGTGATTCCCCACCAAGGTAAGAGCTTAAGATAAATTCTGAAGCAAAACTTGGAGCTGATGGGTTTTTTTTTTTTCGGTTGTATCTGGCATGGACAGGTTGGGTATCTCACACTCAGCCTAAATGATACATACTGCTCACCTGCCCAGCAGTAGTATATTGGACTTGCGCACACTGGGTATAGTTACAGTTGTCAGAGTCCTTTAGGGTCCTTCCTTCAGCCCTCATGTCTCCAATAGTGAGGGCTGATGCAGTATGTGGCAGCCTGGCCTCAGACTGCCCTTGCTGTTTAATATTGTGGTCATACTTCACATTGACTGAAGTCATCTTGTAGCTGGTGGAACATCATTACTGTAGACAGCCAGAGCTTCAGTGTCTATGTCTGAGCTAATCTTCCCAGCTTCCCTGTGTTGTCAAGATGGAGAGAGAAAGATGGACTTTTAAGGAATGATTAAGTGAATCACACTGCAGAAGTGCATGTCCTTTCTAGAAACTACACAAGCAAACCAGATAAATAAGCTGTGCATATCTACAGGTTAGCTATAGGTGGTTTAGTGAATCCCACTCAGGCATGCTAAAGATTGAATATATAAATGCTCCATGGAATGCTTTCTTCTTTTAACGCTTCACAGCAGCATGAATTGTCTGGGAGTGTATATCAACCACGTGGAAAGTACAGAAGAAAGCACGTTAGCTTGTAAATGGACCCTGAATTGTGTTAATTATGATATGTCTGCAAAGTAAGTTTGGAACAATAGCAGTGGCATCCCTATAAATATGTGCAATAACATCGGAGAAACCAAACTGAATCAAGGCAAATCTCTTAAACTGAACTGTACAAGAAAACATGTTATCAGTTTCAGAGGAAGATGAATAGTTATATGGCACCTTACATTTTGTGTTACAAGGATTTCTATTAAGCCACAAAGGTAAGACGGAATCCTTAGAGACAAAGATACTTGACTGTATACACACTAGACTGTGACAATTGTCCATACTAGATGCTTATAAAAGCATTAAGCCTCTATACCCATCAGTGTAGCAGGAGTTCTGGAGACCCCAAAGGAGATGAGTCATATGCCTCCTTAGTATTGAAATGTACTGCTCAGTTGTTGCAACAGCAGGAGATTGTAAGATCAAGAGGCTTAATAGCTTTGGTACAAGAGTCAGAGCTACATTACATGCAGTAAAATGCAAGAACTTAGTGCATGTTCATAGCACTGCAAGCTCCCTAGCTATACATAAAGGGGCTAACAAACAGCACATCTAGTTTGAAAGTTAAACAAGTTTAAGAATAGTCTTACTATGTGTCACTTCAGACAGTGGTATTATTTGCAAGTTATTTTTGTGTTTCTGAAGGTTTTGCCTACCAAAATATTGTCTCATATGACAGGGCTGTTTTATAGCATGAGATACAAACCTAAAACTGTAATTGTATTTTTGAGGTGCATTTTTTAACATTAGTATTAAATGCTTTGCTTTTGCTTATTTCCTAACTGTTCATTGTTTGTGGTGCATCTTCCTACCTTTATGTTGTTCTTCTCATCCTTATTTGTGTGCTAAATGTGAGGATTAAAACAAAGGATAAAAGATTTTTACTTTCATAAATTTAATTATTAGAACATTGTGGGGGTTTTGCCATTTTAGGTTACTATGTAAAGAGCCTCATTTTGTTTTTTCCTGACAAAAATATTACTACAGAACAGTAATGCAGACACTTTCATAACATATTTTGTAAACCTGAAACTTAACACTGAAGATAAAGAGACGTTCCATCTTGGATATTACACAAGACCATAATAACCTGCTCTCCCTTTTACTTACCCATGTATGTGACCATATGTACTCTGTCACAAACTGGCATGTTAACTCAGGTTCTTTGCTATAATAGCATCCTTCTTCACAACACAGACCTATTTTACTGAGATATGTTTCCATGGAAAGAGAATTGGGACATAAAGGGCTTGAGCTATTGCCTCTAGTTTGTGTCCACTGTACAAGCTGCCTCTAGTTCTTTGCCGCTGAAGCTTTCCGAGCAGCTTTGACATCTGTCCCTGTCTCCTACATCTTTGTTGCTGTCTCCAGCTTACGTTTTTTCCATCCTGGAATACAGCTGTTTCTGTTGCAGACTAAGTTCAGTGAACAGTACTTATGCAACTAATTTGCCTGTGTCTCTGTCAGGTTGGGACTAATTGCCTAAGGGTAACTTTACCTCAACAGCTTCTTTCAGGCCTGGTCCTATGAGTAGCATTTTGAGCTCTTTTGAAGTCTTTCCTGCATAGTCCAATTTTCTTTCTGAGAGTAATCGTTCACGTTCCAGTTTACCAAGTTCAGAATATGTTTTTGACTGGCTTATTTTACATTGCATAAGACATTTTTTCAAATTAAAATCCTCTATATAGATTTTCTTGGGAAATTCTGCCTTTTCCCCAGTGAAAGGTTTCTCAGACATCTTTGTGGCAGGGTTTCTTTTTCCTTGCAAACTGGCACCTTGTTGTTGACAGAAAACTTTGGTTTGGGTTTTCCCACCTTATGTGGTTTTCCCAAAATGAAGAAAGAAAACAAGCAAACAAACAATAAAAATTAAAAATAAACAAAACAAACAAAACTCCAAAACAAACAAAAGCAGAAAATGGGAAAATAAAAGATTCTGTGCATCATGCGGAGGTGGTAGGGCTTACAAGTAGACCTACCTCTCAATTGTTATCAACCATTTGGATGAGAGGGAATAAATATTCATCACCTTCCCTGCCTGCTGCATAAGAGAAAGTGATATTGCAGTGTTTACCCATACGAACAAATTACATAAAATTATGTGGTTACAAAGTTTTACTAGTAGTGTCATATGGTACCAGAAAATCAGACTTCTATATCCTTCCACTCCTTTTATTCCAAGACCTCTTGGTCGCTTACAGCAAATATTAAGGCACAGCAGAAAACCTGCTTCCAGCTTCTGCCCTGGAAACTGTGTACAACACCACTGCAGGGAAAAGCAAGCACTCTGAAAAGTGTTAATTATCTTCATACCACATTATCCCTGGAATTTCCCTGGCAATAATGACTTTGTACCTTTGGAAGTGCAACCAAGATAATGGATTTTAGTGTTAGGCTGTTCGAGGCTCGTTCTTAGAATAGCATGATGAACATGTGTGTGGCCCTACTTCCTGACCTATTGTTTTTGAGTTTGCATCAGCCTTCTCTAACAGTCATTACCTTAAGAAGACCTTGACATCCATGGCTTCTTCCCAAGCTCTCTTCTTCTGGATCATGGTTCGGACATGGTGGTAGGAAATTCCAGGTCTTGAAAGAAATATTAATTTATATCTGGGAACTCGGATCCACCATAATTTGTGAGAGCTCTAGTTATGAAGAGGGTATAACAAGGAATAAACAGAAAGTCCTCTACTATTAGAGACTACAGACACGATGTTTCTTTCAGCAAGAAATTATATCCCTTTCCAATTTCACATATCTTGTTCATTTGTCAAGATATACTTGACCAGTTCTTTTATCTTCAAATATTTTTCTCAACAGTTTTGCAATTATTTTAGAGTTTTTAATAGCTGAAGATATGTTTCACAATATAAGAATTGTGTTCTAAACCCCATTTAATACTGTAGAAATGGCTACTAGTACTTCATTCATGGTTGTAGTGTTACAGAGGTAATCAAGGTCGCAATGCTTTAGTTTCCCTAAGGAGGTCCAATCCACAACTGACATTGTCCTGTCTGAGGGAAAAAAATCTATTCAGTGATGAAGTGTTGCAGTCATTAAACTACAACATTGCAATCAATGTAAATCTTCCACTGGACCAAGAAAAGAAGTCAGAAGTATGACCAGTGCCCTGTGAGGCCTAATTTCCTTCAGCTTTCCTTTTCATACTAATTAAAGGCAAAAAAGCTTGTGTACTGAAGAAAACTTCTGGTTCAGGATCAAGCACTGAGGCAGATCTTCATGGGAGATCCATTGAAAAGGCATGAAGTGATTTTCCAATTCCCTCTATATCAGTATTTTTTCCTGCTCTATGTCTTCTAATGAACAAGTTGTCATGCTTCCACATAGAACTTTGACAAGTGGTGAACAGATGCTATTAGCATAGTTACACTAACAAAACTTTTATCTAGAACCTCCAAATATTACTGGTGTTTCTTTGGCTATGCTTCTTATAAGACCATGTAGTAACAGGATTTGGTTATGCATTTCTGTTAATACCAGGGGAGAAAATTCTGCAACATCTGTTTCATGATATTTAAAAAAAAACAAAAACAAAAACCCACAACAGCTCAAGATCCATGTTGATGTAAGAAACATTGAAGGTTTAATCCATAATCTGGATAATGAATGATGATATCTGCAGTGGTGATTCTGTCACTTCAGAAGGACACTGATTCATATCTTTCAGCCTGCAAGATGTTTTACATAAGCTTTAATTGTTAAAAACAAAATTCACCATAAGTCAACACCATGTCAGACCAAGATCATGTTATTTTGCATGGCACTAGAAATCTTGACTTTAGATTTTGCTTCCTTGCTTTCGTTATCCCTATTAATGGACATATTTATCCAGAATGATCTTAAATACTTTAAATGTTAATGAATGACTGCTCTGCTCTACAGTGTATCATCTGGTCCCTCCAGGTTTGTGTCATCTGCAAACTTGATGTGGGGGCCACTCAGTTCCTTCTGTCATATCATTGACAACAATAGCAGAAAGAGGTGCAAGGATAGACCCCTGTGGTTATGGAGGTTCCCTTCCTCCAGTTAAAGTATGACCCCTTAATAGCCACCTGATGAGCCCAATCATCGCGCTAGTTTTCTTTTACTGATCCAGAATATAGCATCCTAATACAACATACATAAGACAGTATTGTGAGAGATGGCATTGAAAGTCTTGCTAAAGCTAAGTTAAAAGACAACCACTGACTTCCCTCACCCATAATTCCGTGAGTTAACATTTTATGTTTACACTAGGGTCACCATATGCAGATAACAGCAGATGAAACTGTCAACATATTCTGTATCAAAACTCAAGATGGAATGAAAACTCATCCACATTGCAAGGACATGGTCAGTCTATTGACAGGCAGTGTTGAAGCACTTTCTAACAGTTTATCTGCTCATAGTCCAAAACATACAAACAATAAGGTCAGATATTTTGAGAAAACAGAGAATGGGATGATGTCTTAAAAGATACCTTCAAGCAATTGGAGTCTGCCAACAGTGATATTTTTTCCATAGAAGTTGAAAATAAACACAGGTCTTCCTGCTTGTTTTGTCCTAGTCAGAGTAATTCCAGTTTTCAGTTCCTCCTATGTCTGAAGTCATCCAGCCATGGAGAGGCTGGCAAGTTGCAGGTTTAAGTCTCCTGACTTCAAAGTGGAAGAGACACTTTTAGTTAAAATTTTGAGGGTCTTTCAGTGTGGGACACAGTAATCACTATTTCTAGACATTCTTGGGTCAGATACATCACCTTATTCAATTTTCTCCACTTCTTCCTGTGGATGGTGGAGGGATCTTAAGTCTGGGCTGTATATTTTCTGACTTTCTAACATCACAAAACATTCAGTGAAATGGATCGTATTTTCCAGCAAGTGATAATATTTTTTTTTCTCTAAGTTCCAACGCTTCTTACAGCCAAAGTTCTATCACTTCTTTTTAAATTTACTTCATATTCTGCCTCTAAGTAAGCATTGATGATTTCATTTCATTCAGCTGCTGAAACAATTTTGGTCATTTTCCACAGCAGAAATGTTAACCATAAATGACTAAAGACCTGGTGAGCAGATCTTTTGAAACAGAAACCCACTGATTTCTCTGTCATTCGGATTCATTAAGACAGTGGTATTGACAGCTAAACAAATATGAGGAAGAATTTAGTTCCTATAGCTGATACTGTTTACACTCCAACTTTGGGAAGGGTATAGTTCACCTAAAATACTATCAGAGTTTAGCTTGAATCCGGAGACTAATGTGCCTTGAATGATGGGTCTTGAAATACAGTGTCCAAGTCTGAAACCATATTCTACACCTTAATTTTGTGCGTATCATTTTTTTGTATATGGCCTAGAAAAGGCTATTGGTAGTTCATCACCTTGTGTCTGCAGTTAAGTTGTATGACTAGCTATCTAAACTCAGAGTACTTCTCATTGAAGAGTAAGCTTCATAAGGATACCTTGGAAAAGTTACTGCGACTAATTGTCTTGCTTTGAGTAGGAGACACTTTACTTAAGAAACTTCAGGAATCTAGCAAATAAACATCTTCATGCTTGATCCTTTCAAGCTGTCATATGAAACTCAGTTCACACTTACTGTTGCTGGAGACTCATGATTTGAAATGCCAGGGGGATGGAGCTGATAAATAGGATGCTGATTCAAATGGGGAAGGGAAGACTGTCCTTCAGGCTTGATTCCTTAGTCAGTGATCCTCCTCTAAGCAGATGGTGTTTTGTAAGGAGTATTACTTAGGATCATGTAGAGGTGGAAAGAATAAATAGGCAAGTGAAGAAAGATTTTCTTGTAACTTGTTCACCTAAACTTCCACTCACAAGCCTTTCTTCCTCTCTTCTAGTTTCTGAGAGTCCCCAGGGGTTTAGGTGACAGGAAAGAAAGTTTTTCATTGTCAGTGTGTGTGTGTGTGTTCGGAAGAGGGTTGGCTGATGCTGTAGTTAGGGCTATAAGCAGATAAATGTAACTGAAATTGCATGTGGGGCTATCAAAAAGTGTTCTCATATATGCATTCACACTACACTAATAAAGAAGCTGTCTAGACGGATGTATATTCAAGTTCTTTTAACAGGTCTTACCATAATATCACCTTTCTCCCTTCTGAGTACCCTCTGTACAGGTACAGTGTGAATATGGTTGTAGACAATGCATTTCAAAGACCCTTAAATAGCTAAATTACCCTTGTTTTCTTGCAAAGATACATCTCGAAATTAAAAAAAATTTTTAAGTAAAAATTATATCGACAAAGAATATTTTTTTGCTTTTATCTTTGTTTATACATCTTTTGCATATAATCAATGCAGAAACAGAATAAAGTCTTATTTTTTTTATTAGATTCTCTCAATTTTTAATCATCAAAATACCTCACAAACTAATGGCTTAAATATTGTTATAAAATTCTTGGGATAAAAGCTTTGCCCTGATCTGATAACTTATTTTAATTACCTGCCAATAAACACATACTTATCAAGACCATATAGTTCTTCATCAATAGTCCTTTTTATATTATGTTTATAATATTTATATTATGTTTATAGTCCATCTTTTATTTCAAAGTACTTCACAAGCTACAAACATGCACAGTAGCAATTTTCTTTATATGGTGCTTGGAGGCATTACACAACAAAGTACATAGCTTATCATTCACCCCCACTGAAATGTAGTCACCTCTGAACTGAAAGGTGGCAGCTTTTTAATAGCAACAGAAAAACACTATATCTAATTAAAGCTGCAAGCTACATGTTGTTAGAAAGAATGTGGTTGTTCAAACTCAAATCTTACATATGACTTACTATTAATTTTTCTCTTCCCCCTGCTTCACTTTACATACCAGGAGAGAAAAATGCCTTAATGTACAACCTGCTCTTTACTTAGACCTTTTAGTTATCCTCTGCTGTTTTGCAGGACTTTCAGAACTGTTTGAGCTTGATCCCTCTATGTTAGCTGTGAAAGAGTCCAACAGCTGCTGCTTCATCTGAAGGATTTCTGTGAGGAAAAAGGGTTCTTTTAAACTAATTCCTCAGGCTGCTCACAACCTCAACTTTCCCCTTTAGATGTCCTCCATTGCTCCCTAGCACTTTTGGGACTCTTTGAGCTGCCTGAGCTGTCTTCCTTTCCTGACGGTGGCATTTTCTCTTCAAAGAACAACTTGCTGCCCCTCTATTCTGTACAGGGAGAAAATGCCTTTGAAATCAATGTGGTTCTGCAGCCAAGTAGTAAGTATTTAAAAATATATATCTACTTCTCATTTGTTTAAAATTTGCTAAATCCTAAAGCAGTTGAACAAGTATGAAGCAATTGTCCTTTAATGTTGCTTCCTTCTATTAGACTGTGCAATGAAGCTGCATCAGTTTCAAAGGTTTCCCACTCCCTGCCTCAAATGGAGCTGTTATAGCAATAGCCCTTTGAAAAGGAAACAGCAAATGGCATCAGCAGGACAGGCAGACAAGTCAGATTCACATAGCCCTAGAACTTCTTCGAAGCAGAAGATGACATGTGAGAGAAGCTGGGGGGAATAGAGTCCAAGCTGAGAAAACACCTGTTGAAAGAATTAATTGAAAAAGTCACCCCACCCCAAACAAAACAATAACAGTTGAAAGCAGAGGATAACAGCTGAAAAGACAGTAGCTGTAGGAGGCTCCTATACTTGTGCAAATATTGCAAAACCTATTATTTAAAATAAAGTAAAATAAAAAATAGTGTTCAGACAGGAATCCTCTCCATTCAAAGAGACTATTAGGTACACATTTATGGGGGGGGGTGGGGAGGCAGTGTCATGTTTAACATGACCACTCTGTTATCAGTTCCTGGATGCCCATGTTTATTAACATGTTTTTTTCTAAGAAGGGTTTTGAAGGGTTCAAAGAGTTTGAAGAATTTGAAGATTTTTCATATCTTACTGCTGTACCTCTATTGTCTGCTGTACACTGTTTCTGACAATGCTACCTATACTTGTACATAGAACAGAACAAGGCCTAATCACCACACAAATGGCCAAACTCTCTTCCCCTCCTCAAGACTACTGGACTTAGCAGTACTGCCTGTTGAGAACAATTGCTGACACATCACAACCAGCAAAACCATGGCTGGACAATACCCGGGACAGAGCTACTTGGAGAAGAACAAACTCATTTCAGGAAGCATCCCAACATTAAACAGTGAGGGCACTCATTTACTTTACTTTCATCCAGGGCCTAACCCTGTGCAGTTTACTAGCTTAGAATCATAGAATCATAGAATCATAGAATCATAGAATAGTTAGGGTTGGAAAGGACCTTAAGATCATCTAGCTCCAAACCCCGCCTGCATGGGCAGCAACACCTCGGTTAGACATGTTCAGATGTCCACCGAATGATACTCATGCCGCTACCCACCTCCACTAAGTAGAAAAGACAGTGGTCAGTAATCTCTGTGGCTGTGGAGCCCTGACTATCTCTGCATGCAGGAATGGCCAGGCACAAGAAACAAATAGGAAAGACAGAAGCAGAAGAAAAGCTTTTTATGCTTTTAGCAGCATGCAATTGCCTAAAGATCATTCTTTCAGACAGGATGGCTATAGCCATTGGTTTAAAACTAGACCTATGTGTAAGTGTTTTGATGAATGGACACGCAAGCACTTTCTTAAATTTTGTGTAGCTTGGTTTTTGAGTTTAATGGAAGGTTGAACAGATCAGGGTATTGAATTACTTTCATACTTCTCAAAAAATGCCATAGGAGGATTAGTGTCCATCTAGAAAATTTTCCAAGATGAGCATGGAGAGTAGTGGCTTCTGCAGTTAATTTAAAAAATGTGGTAAGTAGTTACATAATCATAGAAGTTTCTATCATTTAAATATTTCTTAGAAGAATTGTGAAGAAAGAGTTGTACATTTGACAAATAAATTTATCTTTAATAGTCATTATCTTTTGCACTTTTTTAAACATGAAATGTGGAAAAGCATAGTTCTTATTCCAGAATACAATGTCAGTTTGTATAAAGTCTGAGCAATGTTGCTTGATATAATTTTTATGCTTGATCGTTGGGAAAAAATAACATTTAGGAGGTTGCTTTCTGTTTGGTTTATTTTTATTTGTTCACCTGTTTCAAGAAATGGCTGAGTTTAAAACCACAGTAAACAGGCAAGCACTTAAGGATACACGTGGGAATTGGGCACAGATTTCTCTCTATTGTTAATAACTGTGCATCCAACTCTTGTTCACTGTGGTAGAAATAGACTTGAACCTTAGTCTAAAGTCCATTGTGATAAATTGCTTTATTTTTCTATTGGAGACTACTGTGAATGGTGCAGATGTAGTGGACAAAGCAAATCTAAAGGCAAGAAGTAAACTGAAAAACCACCATTGGATCAGGGGCCATTGGACCAGGGACCACAGGCAGACACAGATGCTCCTTAACGTACCATCATATTAATAACATCACATTACTGATCTCTCAAAAAGGACTGAAATGTATTATTTTTTTCTTATGAGACTACATCTATCTCTTTTTTTTTTTTTCCTCCTTGCCTTAAATTCTGTTTTATGTAGACTTTCACCAAACTAAAGAACTTTACCGGAATCGGTGGAAATACTGTGAATAAATGGACATGACTCTTAGGTCTCTTGTAAACTTTTATACCTATTGTGCAGGAACCCAGTTTCTGCAGTGTTTTGGACTGTGCTTATGGACCGCTGGCCACCAAGAACCAACCAGTGATTCCTGATTCCAAGTTCCTACAGTTTCTCAGTCTCTCTCTTAAGCCTTCATTTTGTCTATAGCTTGAAATATATTTTAAAAGAAGTCACAAAAACTTTTAAATATTAGTTGCACTCTACAGTTCACATAGAAAATCCATGACCACAATAAATTGGGTAATACTTAACAAGTATTACTTTATGAGCATATTGACAAAGGAAGTAGAGTTGGTGAACTGCCCCTCCTTTAACTGCCTGTTATGAATTAGCCCCAGTAGACAGCTTAATCAGCAGCCCTACAGCCACTCACTCACTCTTCCTTATAAGTAGAGAGAATTGGAAGAGTACAAGCAAGAAAACTTGTGGATTGAGATAAAAGTGGTGTAATAGGTGAAGCAAATCTGTGCATGCAAGCAAAGCAAAATCAGGAATTCATCCACTACATCCCACTGGCAGGCAGATGTTTAACCATTTCCTGAAAGCGAGGATTCATCATGTTACTTGGTGAAATCATTTGAAGACAGATGGTTATTTGGGAAGACATGCCGTAACGATGAACATGCCCCTCTTTTTCATCTTTCCCCCAGGTTTTATTGTTAAAAACAATGGTATGCCATATGGTATGAACTACCCCTTTGTTCAGTTGGGGTCAGCTGTCCCACATGTGTCCCCTCTCAACTTCTTGTGCACTCCCAGCCTACACACTGGCAGGGCAGCATGCAACACAGAGAAGGCCTTGATTCTGCATAAGCATTGCTCAGCGATAGATAAAAACATACCTGCATTACCAACACTGTTTTGGTCACCAATCCAAAACAGCACCTTATAGCTGCCAGGAAAAAGGTTAACTCCATTCCAGCCAAAACCTGTACACCATCTCACCTGCCCATCCTTATCTGGTTTTCACATAATTAGCTCAGGGATTGCAAGGAGATAAATCCGTTTTGGGATTCGTTTTAGAAGAATTATCTCAGAGTGGGTTAAGGAATCTTGAACAATGCCACAGTTTCAGATAATGCATCACAGTTTCTATGAGGAATGTAAACATGCAATGCAGGAAGTCACTACAGTGAGATAAAGTAAATATAGTACATTACAAAAAAACCCCTGTGGGTCAAGGCAGGATGCTGAGAAGAGAGCAGACAATCAGGAATAAAATGAGTCAGTAAATTACCAGTGAAGGATAAAAATCTGGAGGGATGAAAGGAAAAGAAAAAGTATACGTTAGCATAATGGAAAGCGTGAAATTAGAACAAAAGTGAAACTTGAGAGAAAAGGTATCTTTCAGATCTCAAGGTTGAAGAAAATCACTTGGGTAACATGAAACAATATTTTGTGGAGATTCAGGGAGTATGAAAGTTCATCTCAGGAAATTTTGGTAATATAGATCAGAAAGCAAGGCATTTTCCTGGAATTACCTAATGCAGATTTTCTAGAAAGAAGTATATTAAGGAACAAATGAGAAGATCAAAACCATCTAAATCCTTGCTGAGTTCCCATACAAAATGTGCTTAATTATTCAGGCCAATACATCAACTCACCCTTAACTTTTGCTGTCATAAACTAAGCTAGGTTTTTTTATGCCATAACAGAAAGAATAAGTCATTTTTTCCTTCACAATTTAAACTACAATGGTTTTTTAAAGGTAATGAGAGCAAATTACACTATTTTGGTGGATGCACAAACTGATGACAAAAAATATTATCACAAAAGAATCAACAAGCATCACAGAAACAATAAAATTTCCTTGTAGGCATGAAATTTGACATATTGATCAATTAGAAACTAAAATGAGGTAAAAAGATCTCATTCTTCTTTCACACTTGTTCAATATTCCTTTTATGTAAGTGCAATTTATTCCAGCATAATCTGTTGTCAGAGGAAACTTAAATCTAAAGAACGTATGCTGTATTACCTTATAATTTTGATTGCACTATCATGTAGAATAATTTTGTAGCATGTTGGCTTTAAAGTTTCTGAAAATTTTATAAGCATATTGTTTTGAAATAAAAGGTATAGCTCTTGCATGCCTACACAACTCTGATTACATAAAGTAGGTAAAATTGAAAGTTATTAACTCTGGTAAAATAAGAATTTATTTCAGTGAACAAAATGTATGAATCATAGCTCAGTTTTTATTCAGCAAACTTCTCAATTACATAGTAAAAATGTTCTCACATAGTTGTTTCATTGAATTAATTTTTTTTAAGTGCAACTAAAACCAATAAAACATTAGTGACATTAGTTCAACACACTGGACAAGGCGCAAGCCTTAGGGTCAGCTTGATGAGGACAGCATGCTATCCTTTCATGTATGCAAAGCCTGTTTGGTAGCTCTCATGTTTTGTAATTGAATGCTTGCAATTCAGAATTGCTTAATACTAATGAAGAGTAACTGAAGTTTTAAGTTAATTTATACTTATCCAATTCTTTTCACTGACTCAGAGCATTCCTTTTCACTCAGCATTAAACCTGAAAGTGTATTACAAGCAATTAATTAATTGCAGTGTATGATACTTACTTATGCATCAGAAGAGCTTTAGAATATTAGCAGAATACAAGCTATCCGCTTCGAACTGTCAGCAGCAGCTAAGTATCTACTTTAAAGGGTCATGTAGAAAATATAGACTGATGCCTTGTGGGAATAATGATTCCTTAAATTCAGAATGAAATATCCAATAGATAGCAGCCAATACGGAAGGCAAAATACCAAAACTGCCTGC
The DNA here is from genome assembly GCF_004027225.2 of Strigops habroptila. Classification (NCBI taxonomy): domain Eukaryota; kingdom Metazoa; phylum Chordata; class Aves; order Psittaciformes; family Psittacidae; genus Strigops; species Strigops habroptila. Next base: position 31,243,994 of record NC_044277.2, on the reverse strand, counting down.
AAATGAGACAGCTGGTATCTTTAGTTCAATAACTGAACTAATGGAGCGTAATTTGGCACATCCTCAAGATCTACTCTGCTTACAGTTACTGTCTATCTGTAATAAGTTGATTATCATGTTTAGAATATTTAGATCAAGCTTTATAATTTATTTGAAACATGTCTGTAAATAATTGCACTGAGTAGGTAGACTGGCATCAATCAAAAGGGAAATAAGTTCCACATGAATGGGAAAAAAGGATGCAAAAAAGGTTTGTGATACTCAAAATCTTTTTTGCTTAGAAAAATATTCTGTCTCTTTGAACTACTAGAGTTAATTTGCTCTCTTTTATTTTACTCTCTTAAGATACTTTAGATTAGGAGTCAAGAAAAAAGAAGATGAACATTTACACTCTTGATTCGTACATGTGCTACCGTAACTATTACGAGGCTTGTTTTGGATTGGTGCTGGAAACAGTGTTGATAGCACAGGGATATGTTCTCAACACAGGGGACACAGCCAGGACAGTTGACCTCAACTGACCACAGGCATATGCCATACCATATGGCATCATGATCAACACACAAAGCCGGGAGAAGAAGGAAGGTAGGGGACATTTGGAGTGATGGTGTTTGCCTTCCCAAGTAACCATTAGGCATGATAGAGCCCTTTTATCTGGAGATGGCTGAACACCTGCCTGCCAGTGGGAAATGGTGAATTAAATCCTTGTTCTGCTTTGCTTGCATGCACAGATTTTGCTGTACCTGTTAAACTGTCTTTACCTCAACTCGTGAGTTTTCTCACTTTTACCCTTCTAATTCTCTTCCCCATCCTACCAGTGAGGGAAGTGAATGAGCAAGTGGCCATGTGGTGCTTAGTTGCCAGCTGGGCTTAAGCCACAATAGTCCTTTTTGGCACCCAGTATGGAGCTTGAAGGGTTTGATATAATGACAGATTTGATGTAAATTTCTAGTGTTTATTAAAATTGATAAGTATACTATACTGTTTCTGTAAAGCTTTTGGACTGAACCAGGGAAGATTCTTCGAAAAAATTCCACGGAGAGGCAGAAAAGGTAGTTTAGGATTAATAGAGCTTTCTTTACACAGCTGAAGTTTCATGTCCTATGTTAAAAATTTACACTGTCACTGATTTTTGTGGTCACATGAAAGAATACAATATATATCTTTGTACGTTTTTAACCATTAAATGTATTCTTCAAATTTTCCGTTTTCTGGAAAACAGTCTGGTTTTAATTACCCTTCTATGAAATTTATATTTAGTCTGTCTAATATTCTGTATGATAGAGGCATACATTGACTTCCATTTGCATGTTATTATATGATGCAATGTCATAAATGTTATAATAAAATAATTATATCCATGTCTCATATGGATATTCAATATTAAACTGTAGAGAAAAAAAAGGCACACTAAAGTATGAACTAAGTTGTTACTACCAGAGACATAGTAAACATACATTCATAACTTAATCAATCAGTTGTCACTAATTTGACCTGGGGGCTGGCAACCTATAATTCATTGCAGTATAACTGTTGTTACATTGACACGTGGAAACAATCTATGAATGTTTTTGTCTTATCTACTTTGATCTAATTTTGTCAAGGCAGCAATGGAGGCTTTTTTGTTTTCCGATTTTACCAGAATGAGCACCATGAAACATAAACCTGTCTCCTTCACATCTCTTCTAGGCTTTTGCTTTCCATTTGTCTTTATCACTCTAACCTTGAAGTGAACCTTTGCTGTGGCCGCAGCTCAAGGATCTGGATATCCCTCTGTCACCACCTTGCAGCTCTCCTTATCTCTGCCAGGTTCTGCTCTCTGTCTGGGCTGACTCTCCTAACTCAACACAAATCCTGGCAGGGTACCCTCCTTCAGCCCAGGCTTCCACAAAGTACCATCCCAGACCCTGGTGCTCTTGGAAATGTCCCCAGTTCTTACACCACACACAGCAATGCACAAATCTCTCATATCCCCTTGCTTGACTGATTTTGTTGTTGTCCAGTAGGCAAGACATTGTCCCTGTTGTGTCCCTTATGCCGGCCAGAAGCCCCTTAGAGCTGCAAGCATCTGGAATAGTCTTCTATACTTCTGTCTCCACACATACTATCTGTTTTAAATGTCAACTGAGAACATATCCTTTCTTCCTTAATTCCTCTACGCCATTGGTATTTCTTTCTTAATCAACTGTCTATATTCTTAATTAAATCTATAATATAGTCATATGATTCCTGTAAATCCTCTATAAAAAACTAAGTTATGTTTATACATTGGTAATTTACACTGCATAGATTTTATAAGCCTATTCCTTTACCATTCATGAGAATACCTACTGTTTATTTAATAACTACCATATTATAAAGTACATATGTTATCTATAAGCTCCAGAAGTCTTAAAACCCACACAACCACACACTAATTTAGCATATAAAACTTTGATATTTTAAGAGTGATTTCACAGAACATGCGTAATAACAAAACCATGTTTTTCCAATTTTCCAATTATTGTTGTTGTTATTTGTTGTTTTCAAATTTTGAAAGTTGTATTTGATAGAGAAAAAGTAGGTTTTGGTGACAAGAGGAATCTGGTGGCTACTTTTTTTTTTTTTAAACGCATTTTTGTTTTCTTATTATGGAAAACTAGGAGGATATCCATCTAAGTAAACAATGTAGATGTTACTGCATGCAAAGTCAACTCCTTGCTTGGTGTAGGGAATGACCAGTTTGTTTTAAGCACAATCAGATGTTTCTATCTGACCATCTGGCCTTTATTTGCTTTATCCAAAATCCTATGCTCCCTTATATGCACAGAGAGAAGAAAGGTGGTAACGATGATTTCTTTGTTCGTGGTTGTGGTAGTAAATCATAATTACACTGTTTCTTGATAGTGATAAATAAATATGAAAATACGACATTGCAAGTAAATAGGAGATTTTTTTAAGGGAGAAATGAGAGAAGGATTGCTCCAAATTCAGCAAATCAGCACATTTGACAGTTCTTATCTGAAAGGTCATGAGCCCTTCTCATCTCTCTTTTGCACAGAGCCTGTTACTGAATGCCTATGTGCAGCTGACCTGTAGGGAGAGTATGACTGCGTCTTCAGTTATACCTAAGCCTTGCATACATGGTTTGCAAAGGGGTATGTTTTATTCCTCATTGACCAGTTTTCATCACCTCTATAATTTTTTAGTCTCTTCAGCCAGCACTCTTTTTATCTTGATCAAGCTTGACAAATGGGAAATATTAGGCCCAAGAAAGAAAAATCCAGGTAAACACAAACCTGCTAGATTTGGCTTAAAAACTTTAGGATACTTTCTTGTATTTAAATTTTCAGTGACTCTGCAAAGCTATTAATAGTTGAAAATTGAGCTTAAATTTTGTTTAAAAGTGATGTTTGCTACAATGACTTTCTAAAATCTGGAAGTTTGAAGAATTGACACATTTCCTCACTCTACACTGCAGACTAATCAAATGAGGGTCTGCTTTTTTAATCATAATGCCAATAATTAGGACTAAATACTGCATATAGAGACAAGCTCCAACCTTCTTAAAATAACTTTTCAGATTTTAATCACATGCAAATCCATTGATAAATGGAGTGAATATATTATAATTTAAATTTTCTGTTGTAAGGTCCAAATCTTTCTGCCTCTCCTTTACAAGCTGAAAAAAAAAGCTTTGTGCTGGAGACGTGTGTCAGCAAGTGTCAGTTGAGCAAAGCTGCAAATTCTCACGTAATCCACTGATTGAAGTTAGCCAAGTAGGTACAATTACATATCTCTTCTCTTATAAACATGTTACATTAAAAGGTTGGTCTATTTTTCTTTTAATATTGGTGTATTTTAGAAATTGCACTTGCTTACTGGAAACCTTTTTGTTCTTGTGTGAATGTTAAAATTTCCACCTCTGAAACATGAAGATCAGCAACCTGTCATACAAATTCCTGTAGCAAGCAAACACTCAGAATTCTTGTTTTCTACATTTACTGCAGTACATTAGGCTTTCAGTACCTCCATCAGTTGCATTGCACACTTTGTGCTTAATTTCCTTTAATTTACTGTGAGACACAAAATATTAACATTGTCAGCAGGAAGACTCAGACTGAAAGTGAAGTTGGTTACTACCTTAAGAAAGCCAATTTGTGTTCTCCATTATATCATTGTGAATCAAGACTAACTATATTGACTTCAGTGAGGAAAGGGGTTGACAGACTTATTGCTACTTCTACAAAATGATCCATGCACCTCTAACGATACAACAGCATAGTTAATTGTTTAATTCTCACTGAGAGGGTGGTGGCTGAGAACAGCAATGGTGACTTCTAAGGACAGGTGAATTTCATGCAGATTTCAAATCGGTGAACCTAGATAATCTAAATGGCTAAAACCATCTGGTTTGATTTTCTTTTTTTTTTTTTTTCTTTTGTCTCAGATGTTGCCTGTCTTAAACAGGACTTAATCAATGAGAAGTTAGTTTAGAATAATTGGTTGGCACAAGTTCCTAACTCTTCTTTCCATCCACACATTCTTGTCTGGACAGAAAAAGATTAATCTCTTAATTAAGCTAGACTTTTGTTTATCAGTCATCACTGTTGTGCTTGAGTGCATCATAAGCATTAGAGAAGACTTCTTTGAGGTAAGGAAATAGCATTTTAGAGATCAGAAGGGCCGAAAACCAAGGAAATTAAAGTCAGAAGTACCCTTTTCAAAGGCCCAACATCAGGCACCAGCTATCTGATTCTTTCAGAGTACTTGGGCATTTTGGCTAGCTCTTTGTCTGCCAAGTCACGATATCCATTTAATTCTGCTGAAACCAGGGATCTCAGGTCAGACATGGAGTGAAATACGTACTCTTAAATCAAGTACCCAAAGAATATGACAATATATTATTAGCTTTGAAAGCGCTGGTTTGAGTTACCTGACTGCTGCCAGTCAAGAACTCTGTGTCATGCCAGGCTGTAGTGCAAAGGGTTTCACAACAACCCAGATTCTCAGGGTCATGTTTACCTAAACTAGATAGAAGGTTAAGTTCTGTTGTTTCATTCCTCATCTCTTCTGTGTAAACCTTGAATTTTCTGCAGCATATGAGAAAAAAGATCCTAGACAAAACCAGTTTACATATAAATTTAAATATATCAATGTACCCTTCGATCTAAATCAGGCAGCTGTTCTATGAGAAAATAGCGTATGATTGCAGAACCAAAGACTGTATCATAATGCTTAACCATGTTGGGCAATATTAATTACATAATTTCCTAACATGCTAAGTCATATAACCTATACCAATATTTATACATACATATCTTATAGTTTATCATGAACTGGGGACTTATACAGTCACTAACCAGACCTTCACACTTGAATTAACAGATAAGAAATACCACCTGCTCTATCTCAGAAAAGGAGGAAATACATTGTTTTCCATTGGATTTCACTAATATTTGGTGACTTTTTTTTTCACATCATGCCTTCTCAACTGACGTGATTTCGTTCTTGTTTTTAATTCCTTAGCTGTAGTAGTTGTAAGGCAGTTTAGTTCTTCTTCAATGAGGCATGACTACTTCAATTTACTTTGCGTTCTCTTCACGTTAAGATTATCAACATTGACGCTTGAATGTTAGGTCTCTACCAATAATATTCACCCTGAATTTGAAGGTGAAAATGCAACTATAAAAGCAATATAAAAGAGTAATGGGACTTATCATTGACAATGCACATACAGTAAAGCATCTTTTAAAAGTTATTTGTCTTCTTTTCAACCAGCACATGACATTCCAGATCAGCAGTACCTTTTCAGCAAGACATAAGATATTCCTACTTATCAGAAAGGGTCTGTTCCTTGAGCACCACAGTTAAGTGCCCCCATGCAACAGGGTTTTTGTGACTAATGTCTGAGACAAAACACACTAAAGTCAATGGAAAAGTTCAGAGTGACTTCAGATGTCTTCTGACCAAGCCTTCACACAACATGCTGTTACAAAAACATTTTTTTCATCTTAAATCTGCTTACTCCCTGATCATCTTTAAGGTGATATACCTTTAGTTCTGACTGGGTTTTTACTGGCCCTCACTTGCCAGTAGTGACTAAGCACAGAACTAAATCAATCTTTGTCAGGCCTGTAATTGAGCACTTCCCTAATTTATGAGACAGCTTTTCCATTAACAACAAAATCTTGAGAATTAAATAAAAACAGACCTTCACAAGTGCTGCTGCATTGGTGAATAAAATAAAAACTTTGATAAATGTAGACCCCTTTCCCAGGCTGACTTTGAAAAATTCTGTCACACACCCAGGTCATATTCTGACAACAATTACGAACACTAAAATAAATAGTTAGCAATTCTTTGTTATGACAGACTATACAAAGTTGGCTTTTATTTTTTGCCAAATAATACAGTAGTCTGTGACTATGAATTATGTTATTACAGAGTGTCTACTAGTTCTTATGTATCTGTACTGCTATGTCCCTTTCACAGCATGATAATTTCTTTGTTTTAAATCTGATTCAGCTGAGACTTCATGAAATTTTACACAAAGAGATGGAAATATTTCCATAAGATTTGCTGGAATTGTTTCCGTTGTTAAACTAAACCACTTACTCAAAACTCAACCTGAAAATTTTTCCTTTGGTCTCTGGAATGAAACTTTGAATATCTCATCAATTAAGACAGTTAAACTAGACCAGATAAATCACTAAAAAATGCAAGAAGCATGACAGGGAGATGGATTGATTACCTAATAGTTATTTTCTATGTCTAAGGGCTGCATCCTTGAAACTGTGAATAGTGAATAGTTCATTGATGTCAGTTGTACTGTTTTCATCGACCTTGAATCAAGTATTATTGATACTAGGGACCAGGTTAGGAAAGCTAAGGCCCAGTTAGAATTAAGTTTGGCAAGGGATGTGAAAGATAACAGGAAAGGATTCTATAGATACGTAGCAAATAAAAGACAGGCTAGGGACAACGTGGGCTCTCTCTGAAAGCTATCGAGAGAACTGGCTACCATGGATTTGGAGAAGGCTGAGGTTCTTAATGACTTCTTTGCCTCAGTCTTCACAAGCAAATGCTCTGACCACACCACCCAAGCCTTGGAAAGCAAATGCAGGGACCGTGAGAATGAAGACCTTAGGCCCACTGTAGGAGAGGATCAGGTTCAAGACCATCTTAAGAACCTGAACATGCACAAGTCCATGGGACCTGATGAAATCCATCCACGGGTCCTGAAGGAGGTGACGAATGAAGTTGCTAAACCACTGTCCATCACATTTGAAAAATCCTGGCAGTCAGGTGAAGTTCCTGATGACTGGAAGAAGGGTAATATTATCCCCATTTTCAAGAAGGGGAAAAGGGAGGACCCAGGGAACTACAGACCAGCCAGCCTCACCTGTGTGCCTGGCAAAATCTTGGAGCAGATTCTCCTGGAAAGCATGCTAAGGCACATGAAAAACAACGAGGTGGTTGGTGACAGCCAACATGGCTTCACTCAGGGGAAATCCTGCCTGACCAATTTGGTGGCCTTCTGTGATGGAGTCACGGAACTGATGGACAGGGGCAGAGCAGTTGACATCATCTACCTGGACTTCTGCAAAGCATTCGACACTGTCCCACATGACATCCTTGTCTCTAAATTGGAGAGACATCAATTTGATAGATGGACCACTCGGTGGATCAAAAACTGGCTCGATGGCCACACGCAAACAGTTGTGGTAAATGGCTCGATGTCCAGTTGGAAACCTGTAACGAGTGGTGTCCCTCAGGGATCGGTGTTGGGACCGGTCCTGTTCAACATCTTTGTCGGCGACATGGACAGTGGGATTGAGTGCACCCTCAGCAAGTTTGCTGACGACACCAAGCTGTGTGGTTCGGTTGATACGCTGGAGGGAAGGGATGCCATCCAGAGGGACCTTGACACGCTTGTGACGTGGGCCGATGCCAACCTTATGAAGTTTAACCAAGCCAAATGTAAGGTCCTACACCTGGGTCAGGGCAATCCCAGGCACTGCTACAGGTTGGGTGGAGAAGAGATTCAGAGCAGCCCTGCAGAGAAGGACTTGGGGTGTTGGTTGATGAGAAGCTTAACATGAGCCGGCAGTGTGTGCTTGCAGCCCAGAAAGCCAATCGTATCCTGGGCTGCATCAAAAGAAGCGTGACCAGCAGGTCAAAGGAGGTGATCCTGCCCCTCTACTCTGCTCTTGTGAGACCTCACTTGGAGTACTGCGTACAGTTCTGGTGTCCTCAACATAAAAAGGACATGGAGCTGTTGGAGTGAGTCCAGAGGAGGACCACGAGGATCGTAAGAGGGCGAGAGCACCTCCCGCATGAAGACAGGCTGAGAGAGTTGGGGCTGTTCAGCCTGGAGAAGAGAAGGCTGCGTGGAGACCTCAGAGCAGCCTTCCAGTATCTGAAGGGGGCCTATAAGGATGGTGGGGAGGGACTCTTCCTTAGGGACTGTAGTGGTAGGACAAGGGGTAATGGGTTCAAGCTTAAACAGGGGAAGTTTAGATTAGATATAAGGAGGAAGTTCTTTACAGTGAGGGTGCTGAGGCACTGGAATGGGTTGCCCAGGGAGGTTGTGAATGCTCCATCCCTGGTGGTGTTCAAGGCCAGGTTGGACAGAGCCTTGTGGGACATGGTTTAGTGCGAGGTGTCCCTGCCCATGGCAGAGGGGTTGGAACTAGATGATCTTAAGGTCCTTTCCAACCCTTACGATTCTGTGATTCTATGATTCTATGATTCTATTTTTTCACTGATGCAAATACACACACATATACTAGTCTAGAATACTGGCAGTTTATAAACTTCTGTGGACTATGTAAAGGTTTTGGATAAATCAGCATTAAGTCTCTCAATCAATTTGAAACTAGTTTTTTGAAGCACCTTAGGAATCAAGAAAAAAGAATGCATCATACATGTAGAAGCAGGAAAAATAGGAAATAGGAGTTTAGGGTCTAATTTTTTTTTTGGTCCCACTGATAACAGATTTAAAATTTGAAATGTTTAAAACCTTACCACTACAGATACTATTTTGGAGCTTTTTTCTGATTTTAGCAGACCAATACTTAAAAAATATGGCAAGCATTCGAGATATATATATACACATAATTACAATCACAATAGAACATCATTGTACACTGGTGGAACAGGGACAAGTGATAGAAAAATCTCTAAATAAAGTTCTTAATCCAAAATATAGATGCAAGTAGAGGAGTTACTATCATCAGTTGATGTTCCAGAGAGAACACTAGAACATTCTAGTGGATATCCGTCTATTTGAAGTATTGTTTACGTACACAAAAAAAAATCTTAAACAACTCAGATGATTGGTGGTTGCATGTAAGTAGCATCAAGCTATCTAAAGTCAAGACTAAAACACAAATCCCAACCTGTAAAATTTTGAAATATAATTAAAATTGAGAACAAAAGTATAAAGCAGGACTGTTACAGGGGGAGGGGGGGCAGGGGGCAAAAGGCAGGGGGAAGAAATCCCTAACACCCACATACTCGTTTGTTCAATCAGGGTCACATAGAGCAGGTTGCCCAGGGACACGTGTAATTGAGTTTTAAATATCTCTACAGAATAGAGGCTCCACAACCTCTCTGGGAAAGCTGTTCCAATGTTCGACCACCACCATGGTAAAAAAAAAAAAAAAAAAAGGTTTGTTTTCAGCTGGAATTTCATATTTTAAAATTTATTCTCATTCCCTCTTTTCTTGTCAGTGATCTCGGTTGCGAAGAGCCTGGTTCCCTCTCCTTTTTTCCCTCACACCAGGTTTTTATACATATTGATAGGATCTCCTTGAGCATTTTGTCTTCCAGGCTGAATAGTCCTCGCTCTCCCAACATTTCACGGAATCATAGAATCATCTAGGTTGGAAAAGACCTTTAAGATCATCAAATCCAACCTTTACCCCAGGACTGTCAAAGCTGTCACTAAACCAGGTCACTAAGGGCCTCATCTACACAACTTTTGAACACTTCCACTTCCCTTCTCCTCTCATTAAAGATACTCCTGTCCCTTGATTATCTTTGTGGCTCTGTGCTGGAATCACTCCAGTAAGTCCGTGTTGTTCTACTGGGGAGCCCAGAATTTCTGGAAGGGACACAGTGGTCTCATTCAAGTGAACTGTGGACTTGTCACCATTTTATAGAAAAAGAAAGTGTAAGCTGAAGCAGCACAAGTGAGTACTTTTATTGGTTGTTTTTAATGTCAGCAGTGAGATGAATGGGAAGAGAGGTGGAAATATCCTCTTACCCCTTCTTTTAGTCCTCCACTTCCACTTAAGCCATGCAGTTTTCCCCTCTTCTCCTCTCCCCCGCTCGAGAGTACTCGTTCATTGGATAAATAGAGGGCTTAAGTTTCCAGAGTTGTTCATCTGATATCTTTCACAGCACTAAATTGATTTAAAACTCTAAAAACAATTATTCATACGTTGTATAAGGCACTTTCATTGGCATTGCATTAGAGATGTTCGTCCTTTGGATATGATACTGTGTCAAAAGAATCATTACACTTTTATCATAATGTTTTATCAATGCTTTATACAATGGAAATTTTTTCCTTGAAATGCTTAAATAAGATACATTTTGTAAAGTAAACTTTTACATTTCTAACAAAATATTTCAGCTTACAAGCAGTCAGTTTTAGAGAGAAATAAAATCTTTCCATATTCTAACAATATCTTAATATCTATATGCACATGAGAATTACTTTTTAACAGCTTTAACTGACTTAGGTTTTTAATATTGTATAATTTTTATGGAGACTGACAATGTCTATGCCAAGTTTTATCCTGATACAGATTAAAACAGCTAAGGTATAAATCCCTGAAAAATGGGGTTTATAATGGAAATGGCAACTGACCCTTAACTGTAGTGGTGCTACCGGATGCTGCTGTAATAAGCTTCCCTAGATGCCACGGTGTAAATGTATTAGCTGTACTAAGAGACCCACTCCTGGTATAATTATGTTAGGAACCAATAAGACAGCTCAGAAATCAATATGCTAAGACAGATAGAGTAAAGGACCATGGCCAGCAAACTGGGAATAGATTAGTCTGGCAGGTCCCTAGCTGAGCCATGGAGAAGAGGATATCTCTGCTGTTGTAAGAAAGCCATTAATTGTAAATTTTCCTGAACAAGGAACTTGAAGGGAGAGCTTAAGCTGTTGTTCCTACCATTCAGTGTAGGCTGCAACTATTATTGATCAACAGTTAAGCTTTTTATTCTTATTTCAAAACCAATAGTGAAAAAAAAATCTAAATGTGGAGAAAGAAGATGCTTCTTTTGTTTTGTTTTATTTCTTAAAGAGACAGCCCTGCCCATTCAACATCAGGTTTTCCTTTTTAATTTGATTTAACCATTTTTTCAAATAATGGGACATTAAAATTTTGCCAGGTTTCCTTTTCCAAATGAAGCTAGCCCTGTTGAAGTGCACTAAATATCTAGTCAATACAATTCTATAAGTGTGATATGATTGATATGATGTGATGAAAACAGATACTGCTCTTAAAAGTATTTTTACAGAGTTCAATCAAATTAACCTGTGCTATTAAATACTATCACACTCTGTAATAATTAAAACTATGACAATGAGAATTTTTCTGCTGCTAATTTTGACTAATTTCAGCTGATTTTTTCTGCCTTTTTTTTTTTTTTTCTGATGTAAAGGAATAATTTGCTTAGTAAACAGAAAGGATAATTCAGTGACAGATCTAGGAAAAAAAAAATAGATGAAATGGAAAGGAAACAAAGAACAACCTTTTGTGGTTACAGTACAGCACATCTGCTCATGTCCAATCAAACTTTCAAAAGCATAGTAGTAAACAAAAGCAGCCATCAAGCAGGGACAAAGTCAGAGACATAAGTGGTTTGAATGAGTGTGCAATTTCTGCCCATATGACCATCCTGACACAATTGCTCTAATTTTCTTTCCAGAAATGACTGATAAAAGATTTAGGTAATTGCTATGGAGACAGACTTCCTTCCATCATGGGGTATCTTGAATAATACAGCCTCAGGGTCATAAGATGGAGTGTCAGTTTCTGCAGAGTCCTAAATTAATACTTGTCCCTGTTTCAGCTATACTTCCTGTACACCTAATGAAGTGAATGTAATTTATTTTGACAATGTATTGAAAATCACTTGATCAAATGACTATTCTGTAATGAACACAAAACACCATATAGCCTTGAAAACTATACCTAAAAAAAGACATAAATACACATCAATTTTTCAAACCACATATTCCTCTCCTCCTGCAAATGTTGCATGTGCTCAACACACGATAAAATAAAATAGTTTCTAAAAACTCAATGATTCATGTGATTGATTGTTAAAAAAAGAGCTTTCTGTGATGCACCAGTTCAACCTGTGTCCATTCAGGTCCTGACCTTGTCCCCTGTAATCAAAGTTAATTTATCTAGGTGATCTCTGTACTCAGAGTATGGAGTAGTACTCAGAAAGAAATTCAGAAAGCTTTCCCAAAAGCTAATGTTTAGTAAGAAGTTTTAAAAGCACTGTAGATCAACTCCAGTGCAGAATAAAGGTCATGCATGAACAGTCCTTTTAAAGGCAAATCTTATACACACACACCAGTAAAATTTCATAGCCTCAGACAGCCTGCAGTCCACTGTTTGGAGTGCTATGACACATTCAACTGCTAATGAAATCAGGTGGGTGCAAATGGAAGATACCTACACAGCTGTCATATATTGGTCACAATTATAAAAGTTATCAAAAAAACACAATCTGTACCATTCTAATGACAAATACGCCTGTTGCAGGATTGTGTTTTATAACATTTTAATTTTAAACTATCTGATTTTTTTTTAAGGGCAAGCACAATTGTTTCCAAACACAAAGCATGGAATACAAACATTGATCATTATCTCCCTTCCCCACTCTTTTAGAGGAAATACAGCTGTTTTCAAGACATTTTTTAAAAATAGTGCATCTGAAATGTACATGAGGTGACTGAAGATGTTTTGAAAACTAAGTAAACCTGTCACGAGCTTGACAAGGCTGCCAATGTAAAGGCAAACAGCTGTACAATGGCAGCAGAGAGGCACTGTGATGTGTCTAAATACAGTCAGGCAGAAGCCAGTGGATAATGCTCAGTAATGGGTTAATCAATACTTATTATGGTTTTATTGGTTCACTAAAGAGAGAACAGAACCTAGTGAGCACAGAGTCAAAAAATCACTGCATCTGATCTAGATAACATCTTCTCTCCCTTAGGGATTTCCCTATTCAAGAATCCAATTTACCATGCCTGATTGACAAGGATTGGATCCTAGGGAATCACATAACTCTTTTTAGGACCCAATAAAATCCTAATGGATTTGTCTGACCGGTCAGGAGATTCAAGTTTTACTAAACTGAGGGGCTTTGTTGCAATTAGCCTGTATTCTACTTGCAGTTGAAAAGCTATTAGGAGTCAGTGCTTTCTAAAATGCTGGAGTCATGCTGGATTGTGAATGCCAGATAGAGTTACCTTTCTTTGCAAAAGGAGACTGTTACAATGGATCACAAAATTCAGAAAGCTTACTGTTAAATCATGTTAAATTAGTAACCCAAAGGATTAAAAATATTATCCTTCAAGTTAAGGACAATACTTTCATTTTGCATCTTATGCTATTAAAAAGATACTATACAGCAGATTGCAGTCTTTGAAATACATTTTCAAGAATAAATGTATTATTTAAACTAATATATTTAATATCTCTAAAAAAGAATAAACAGATGAATGTATTGCACTCAATCTGTGTCAATTTGTTAATCATTGTTGAAAACTATTTGTGAATGTTTTGATATTGCTAATACTACATTTTTTTTTATTTCTGTGAATATTTGTATGAAAAAGAAGACTGGTTCAAGACTGAATGTCTTCTTGTTTCACTCAAAGCCCTAGCCTGCCATGCGGTAGTCAGAAAGGCATAAGGTTTGAGAACTGAAATATTGTGTCAGCCTATTCCTGACCTGGAAAAGTAAGAGGAATGCCCTAGACTGGATCTCAGATAATTGGGTATCACAGTCTTGGTTTAATGATCTAACCTACACCAGACCATGCTCACCTGCATGTCTCAAGCCTAGTGATTCCTTTGTACTACAACTGGAATAAGTTATTCTTATTTTTTCCGAGTAGCAAGTTTACACAGACAGCAACTGTCATGCCAGCTGACTCTGCTGCAAAGGTACATATTAATTTGTCTCCCACAAGAGAAAAATAAGAAAAAAAAAAAAAAAAAGGAAGAAGCAGAAGCTATTTAATAGCTTTAATAGTTTTGTGGTTAAAGTCATACAGGACTATTTGCAGAAATTCAGCAGCTGATCCTTTTACAGCATTTATGTAATTAAAAGTGTTGTATCACTTAATACTGATCCTCCTTCATGCTGTAGTTTTTTATTTGTTTAGAAATTAATACAAAGGCAGAAACAGCTATAAAACCAAGTTAAAAAGAAGCAATAGGCACGTATTAAAACAATACAAATTTTCATCTACAAATCTCTTCCTTTGGAAAGAAAGAATGAAGAAATAACAGCAAGACTGCTTTTTCGACTTTCTTCCCTCTTATTCCTTCAAGATCTTGGAGTTTGCCAAGAATATCAACGCAAATCTGGCAAATATTCAGTGATCTGCTTCAGACTGTTATATGTACTCCGCATCTTTCTTATCTCCCAACAACACTGAAATATCTGGAGTAGAGGTCTCAAAAAATACGTAAACTTTAAGCTGTATTATGCTTCACCATAATGTTTTCCTCACTCAGTGGCGTAAGGAAGAAAGCTCCTCTGAGGTCTTTTTTGCAGCTTCCAAATATCTTTCTTTAGATACTTTCACAGATGTCCTTAGACATGAAGCATTGAACAGAATTTAGGCATCTAAGCTACTTCTGCAGTCGATGGAGCAAGATGACTGTCTCTGGAAAGTGCTTAATCTCATGCTATGGTAGGGACCGCAAACATAGAATCATAGAATCTCTTGGAAGTGCTCATATGGATGGAAGTTTTAGAAATACAACTTTTAAATGGTTAAAATTGAACTAAGCACATCTCTCCCACAGTCATGAAGGTGTCTGAGGGAAAGAGAATGAAACTAAAGAATTGTTAATGATTTTAAATCTTTTCTAAACAGTGGGACTTTTTTTGAAGTTCAGGTGTTTAAATGGCTTGTCTCTATCTCTTATAGTCACACACACCTAGACATCTAATAAAAATTCCTAAGGAATTTCTTTAGAAAAATATTCCTCACCCACAGATCAGCTATTTTTCAGGTCATAGTGACTGATCTTATGGAAATTTAATGCTCAAGAAAAGTACATACTGGACAGCACTAGAGCCTGAAGTCTTATTTATTTAAAGAAAAACAAATGTGGTTAATAGCAAGTCAGTTCTCCCATATCATCCCCCTATTGTGCCTTGCTTTATGGTAGGTTTTCAGTCTTTTATAGTGTGGAACATATTTTAACAGACAGGTTATTTAAAGTCTGCCTTACCTCTCCCAAATCAGAGTCACATAGACCCCTTCTTTTTGGCTGCCTGACAGTTCTCTGGTAACTAGAGTAATTCCTCAAATGAAAACTTATGTCAGGAAAGTAGGCAGGTCAAAATTTTCAAACGTGAATATTGGCTTGGAATACCCACCTTGATATACACAAGCAGTCTTCCTTTTTAGAGGAGATGTAAGCATTTACTCCTGAAAGTTATCAGATTTCTTGCAGATTATAATATGCTTGCAAGATATCTCTAGGTCTCATTGGAATTTCTTTTTCAGTTTCAGAATTGAAACAAACCTGCAAATTTTAACAAATTTTCACTTCAATTTCAACTTTTAAAGTAAGTACTTCATTTAGCTCTCAAAACCCATATTGCAATGCAACAGTGAACATGACTACAATGTTATTTAAAGCAATTTCACATTGAAAAATGTCTCTAATTTCAGCATTCACAACCCTTTCATTGTGGAGGTGTGATTGTCAGACATATTGTGGCCAAGTTGTTCCAATTAATTAGAAGTAAAAAAACCTAAACCTCAAGTATGTTCCAAACACATCCAAATTTTCAAAGTTGGCCTCCTAAAATATAGTTCTAGAATCCAGAGTCTATGTAGATGCATATGGAGTACATAAAGTCTCCTGGATACCGAGTCTGCTCCGCAGTTCTAAAAATCAGTGATTTTCCTTGGGTTCCAAATACTGAGATACATTAATTCAGGCACTTAACCTTGAATTTCATTGCTTTCCTTAATAGTAGCATTTCCTAACATTATTGAAATGTAGCTTTCTGTCTGTGACTATGAATTAATTGCCTACTTTTCTTGTTTCCTGATGTGAAGATGGTGTGGATACCAACTATGCATTCTCAGGATATCTACTTCAATTAGCATTTGAAAATTATTTCAAAGGGGTCTAAACTTTCACTTATAAGTGAGCTATTTACTCTTGTTTTCTATGATCACTCTTTTACTTTTTAAAATATAAGTTTATTCATACACAGTTTAAAAGATGTTTTTTATTTTGCTTTCCATCACCATTTGAAATGAAAAAGTGCTGAATTTACAGGTTGCAAGTCAAATTATAACTCTACTATACTTAACACAGTATAAAGCCTTGCTAACAGAAATAAAACATACCTTATGAAGTACTCTGTTCTGTTATTCTATTGATGATTTAGTTATTTTTGTTTGGTTTCTTTAATGACTGTTTGTACAAAGAGGCTATGGCCTTTTAAAGCTGTTGCATACATTTCATTGCCTTTTTTTTAACTTGAAGATTTCTTCTCACTTTGTTATAGTAACAAATAAGTCTATTTAGCAACAATCCAGGCAAAAAAAAGATTTTTTTCTGCCTCTTAGACTTAAGCTGCCATGTCTACTTTGGGCGTCTTTACCAGCCAAATGAATGGTATTAAGAAAAAGTGCATACCAATGTTGCAGAAAAGAGAGTTCAATTTTAGACCTTTTTTCTCATGCCAAAGCACAGGTGCTTCAGATACACCTAATTATAGCAGTTATTAAAGTTATTACCTTACCTGTTTATTCAAGGGCACAAAGACTTGTAATGGGAACAAATCAAGATATGAAGCCTTGCTGTCAACTAGGCTTGAAGGTTTGAGGAGATAATGAAGGAGGTTAAGAGTTGGGTTTCAGTTTGGTACAATAACAAAAATAGTAATTCAGCATCTCTTACTTTTCCTGGAACAGTCCCAACAGTTCAGAAGCAGACAGACAAGAAGATTACCTAGGTAACATGATCTTAAGGGTACCAGAGAATAATGGTGTTCTCCTGTAGCCACATCTATGGTAGAGCCTGCTGCCAACAGAAGATGGGACTGCTACAAATATAAGCCCATCAACCCGAGAACAACAAATCTGTTCAGCTTCTTGTCACAGATCCCGTCAATACAGTGCAGGCTGCAGAAGGACAGGTGAAATGTGACTCTGCTGTGGGCAGTGCACTTGTGAGTCCTTGTCTTAGTAAAATGGCATGACATGACTAGTGTTACTTTCCCAGAGATGTAATTTAGAACTGACACTACATTGAAAATATCTTTCTGCTACCTGTTTTCTTAGACAGTGTGCCTCCACTAAGGTAAGGAAAGAGGAACTATGGCAACTATCAGACAAGATAAGTGATTTGCTGAGCTTCTGTACTTGTTCTGTCATTAGTTCTATCATTTTGAACCTAACAGGTTCAAAAAAGGGTATGTCATACTAACTGGGAATATTCTTATGGTTTGCTGACTGGCTTTAATATAACTGTGTACATGCACATAACTCAGGATAGACAACTACAGAGTTTGTTTGTGTATTACCAGCCAACTGAAAATATCAAATGTGCATCATTTAATGAATTAGATTAGTCACACTTTTTAAATGTTCTGTTCTTGCAGTCTGATTTCATTATGTATATTTTACAGCAAATTACTAAGAATCTTGTTTGGTATGTTGGAAGGTAGTATATTCCAGTTATAGCCATTATATTTTGTTTCTTTGGAGCTGGCAGTTCTGAATATTAATGAAAATACAGAATCTCTTCTAAAAAGTAACTGCGTGTAACAGGGAAAATTAAATGACGGAAAGGAAATACTTTGATTTTCCTTTTTGATCTGATAGGTGCAGGTCTGCAAAGAGAGGAAAACATTAAATTGGGATAACAGTCACTCTTTACTGCATGTGTCCCACAAATAAAAAAACAGGTTTTATTGGTAGCACAGTGGGAGTTTACAGCAGCAGGTGCATGGTACCTGGTTAGAATCTGTTCACAACAAAGTGAAGCACCTGCATTCTATTGATTAGGGCCAGGGCTAAACCATGGTATTTCTTTACTTTCACAGTAAGATTGTTTTGTTTTTTTCTTTTTCCCAAGAAAAATTGGGAAATATGTCCTACTGTTACACTTAGGTGCTTCATAAGCTACACATTTATACTGCAATTGAGGGGGATTGGTCTCACTGGTCAACCCACCCTACAGTGCTATGTTCCTATGACTTCCATTGCTATGCTTATTTTCCCAGCCTGTGGTGTTCCTTAAGAAGCCATGAGGAAACAAATGGGGTCTGGATGTTAATTTAAAGCCAGGACCTTGCAAACAGATCCATTCACACATGTCCCATTGATTTCATTAACTTTGCAAGATGCAAAATTCAGGCCCAAAGGGTTATGTTAATTCTCTATAGGGACTTTGAGGAAGCTTTCCAAGATTAGGGGAGGTGTGAAATAGGTTTCTTCCTTCAATATGCTGAAGCATTTCTGATGTTGTCTGGGTCACACTAAAGAAGATTAGAACCTCAGGGAAAAATTTAAGGAAAATGTTTTATTTACAGATAATTCTCCTTATCTTCCATTTATTTTCTCTTTTCCTGCCACTCTGCTCTTTTGTTTAAAGAAACATGAGTAAAAACACAGACTTTTTTGTAGTTTCTTACTGATTACTCTCAACCCAATGTCTTAATCCTCTATTTATTATACCACAAGTTGTTATTGTAGAAATCACTGAGGTTATAAGCAAGGTTATGATTTTAGTGGTGGAACAGTCACCAGAAAAAAAGAATGGGCATGAAAGAAATGTAACCCCTCTGGGTTTTATAAATTGTTCATTAACTAGTAATTTTTCCTTTTAAAGTCAAGAGGTTTCATATAAATACACTCAAACTGGAAACATTGACTCCAGGACAAACACTGTCCTGAAATCTTCCAATAGAATCATTGGTTTTGATTCCAGTTTTCATAGCAACAGATACCCAGCTCTTTTGAAGTGGCAAAGAAATGTCAGTGTACTTTTCCTATTACTCAAAATTCACAGACTTCTCCACTGTGAGGTAAGGTAGCAATGAGTTATTAAGGGAAACCCTGAAACTTGGCAAACAAATAGACAGCCAAGTACAAACTTCCTACTTTAACTACTT
The DNA here is from genome assembly GCF_004027225.2 of Strigops habroptila. Taxonomy (NCBI): domain Eukaryota; kingdom Metazoa; phylum Chordata; class Aves; order Psittaciformes; family Psittacidae; genus Strigops; species Strigops habroptila. Next base: position 31,224,590 of record NC_044277.2, on the reverse strand, counting down.
TGTATATTTAACCTAAGGCCTAATCTACAGATTCTTGAACACAGGAGTAGAGATCACTCCATTTACTGTCAAGAGGAGGCCACTCCAGGAAATGTCTGTAACCAGGCAATAGTAAGCACAAAGCACAGAACAGCTGACCATCACATCTGTGATAGACGTAAGTATTACGCAATTCTGTCCCGTTGCGATGTTCTGACTTAGAAGAAGTCCTGCATTCTGGTTCCTGCTCCCTTATTTGTGTGTGTGCATTAGACTCTTGTTTGTCAAGAAAACCAAACCAAACCAAAACAAAACAAACAAAAAACCCCCTAAAAAAACCAAACCAAAAAAAAAAAAAATCCACCACCACACAAAAACTCACAAGGAGTAGGAAGTTTCAAACTCTGTTAGGGTAAGGACGGGAAAAAAATCAGGACTGCTACTTTTTGGACAAGTACCCTGTTTGTGTAATTTAAAACATTTCCTTAGCTGAAGAATGAACTTCACAATGACAAAGTCCCTTCTAGGATCTCCTGCAGGTGCCCTGAAGCTTCAGCTGAGCTTCCTCAGTGTACATTGCGCCATGAAGTCAGCACAGCAGGCATGTAGGCTGAGAAAAGGCGGAGTTAGAGAATTTTAGATTCTTCTAGAGTCAGAAAGAGTAGGCTTTCCATGACATTTACTTTCTTACTATGACTAATTTAGATTATAATTTCCTCCAGGCAGGGATCTATCACTGTTTATTTTAGAGTCAGATCTTCCACATACCATAATGCTCCAACATTCTCAAAGCAAAATTGAAAACAGAATATATATGACATTTCAGGGAGAGTTGCTTCTGAATAGCTTATCTTTCTATTGTTAGTTTCTGAGTCAAAAATCTCTCCCTCTGAAGGTAATAAGAGAAACTTGCATGAGTAATGATCAAACCTGGACTATCTACTAAAGCTATATATAGCTCATCTTCTTTTCATCTTCTTTTCTCTTTTTTTTTTAAGGATTTTTTTTTCCCCTCCCTCTTAAATATATCTGGCTCACTGTATTTTCCCCTTTTTTGTGTCCCTATATTATTTGGGTTTGTATATGTACAAGAAATCTCAGTATACTAGTAACTCAGTCATCTGAAAGCATTTAAAAAATCCTTTGCGTTGCATAGTATCAGTCTTGTGACAAAGAACATAGCACTGGCATTACTGACAATGTTAGCAAAAATAAATACATACATTCTCTAGATTTTTCTTATTTTGCTTGAAGTCTTCTTTCCAAGGTAATTGTGCTCATTCAGGGAGTCTTTTCAGACAACTTGCCTTCATTTGTTTATTAGCATGAATGCATGTCAGTCTTTCCAGAGAAAATCCCTCTTTGTGAAAGTATTGAATTATTGCCACCATATGCCTCCTTGATGACACCCAATTAAGTGCCACAACAAAGAGTGGAGGATAGTAAGACATGAAGTCCAGGGACACTCAGAGCAAACATCATGACAAATCATGTAACATCAAGCACCTGGGAAACCCATGATTATTATTTAGAGTGTCACAATATCCGCAGACTGTTACAAGAAAGTGCTGCCTGCTTTCCCACTTTGGTTTTTTAAATATTCCTGCACTCTTTGAAGGCAGTCCCATGACAGAAACAACAAACTGTACTTCAAGGAAATAATGAATTCTGACATAGTGCATGATTTTTTTTCACTTCCCTTGAATTTTCACTGTCCAGTTTTACACTTTCCTGGAGCAAGAGGCAATCTGCCAAATAGACATAATTTGAATTAGTCAATAACTAAGTCTCTGATTCCCTTTCACACTGCAGAACTGAAAGTGATGCATACTATGTTCTTTTTCACTTTAAAAGTGCTTTTGATGTGTGCATGCAAAAGCATGAGGGGCAAACAGTGTGCCTTTCCCACATGATCCTCTTGCTAGCCCTCTTATAGGTGAGAGACCATTTTCACTACCATCCTGATCTAGAATCCTTATGTTTTCCTTAGTGACCCTAATTTTATTTTGCTGTTGAACAAACGAGAATATTCTGACCACAAGAAATAGCGCATTTAAAATAACTGTAGGGAAACTGGGCAGCCAGATCATTGCTGGCCATCCCCAGAAATGTCACAGTTGTTCACATGGACCGAACCTTGTGAGGTGCTAAACACTGTACCTCCATTGGCATCACATTGCAAAGACAGCTCTCTAGGAAATGTGGGCCATTATATCATGCTCTTCTACTGCACTAGATCAGGGATTAAAGAGCAATATAAGCAGCTTTGACGCTTCAAAGTCATTTGCCTAAACACATACTATAGATACAGGACAAGAAAGGAGTTTGTCATGTACACCTCTCTCCTAGAGAGAAGCTTAAAGTGCCCTCTTACACAGTGCAATTTACCCTGAGTGCAGATTGCATTACAAAAGGGTGAATGGCCTCTACAAGGCAGCTATTCCCAATTCTTTGCAGATGCATGGGGAGTGAGTAATGTCTGGTTATGACCCTTGCCCCGACATACTGACCAGCTCAGCCTGGCTGGTGCAGAGAGAAGAAATCATCTGTACCAGGTAAAAGGCTAATGCAGTTTATTTTCTTCCCGGAGCAAGGGGTAATCAGGGACTATAACGTGACTCTGAGTCATGGTTCAGCCCCTGATCTCCAGAGGCGGACAGAGAACAACTGCTAGGGCTAATTCAGCAGTGTGCCCCATGAAAATAAGATGTTAAATACAGAACAGAATGTTGCATTTTAAGGACCTGAAAAACTACCAAAAAATGTGCAGAAGACGTGATAAATGGTGCAGCCTATTTTCTTTTGGATGACTTTTCCCCTTTGTAATGACAGCATACTTTGCCTTGCTCATGTTCCTGCATTGTCCCAGGCTATCATCACAGACATTCTGAGCATTTCTGAAACTATATTTATTGTAACTTTCAGTAATTATTTTTCTAATTAAATTATTTTTCACATTTTTCCACAAAAAAATAAAAAAATAGGTCCAGGTTTAACCATTTTAAATGCATTTCATTTATCTCATTCCTAAGAAGATAAAGACTTATAGTGGAAAAAATTCTACAGCATAACCTTCAGTTAGAGCCAAAGGCTTTGTTAACATGGCTCTATCTGTTTATGAATAATTACAAGATTGGAGTTCAGATGTTCTTTAAAATTTTAAATAATCAGTTTTTCCAGGTTTATAGCTTTCTAAAAAATATTTTCATTTATACTGCTACTTTATTTCAAATCATGCAAAAATACTCTTGCAAATGCTGATTTTTAGCCATCAGTATGTGCAAATTAATAAAATGATAATTTTTTTTTTTTTTTCCCATGTTGTGGGACCAAGAATGGTCACTGAAAGTTTTGCTGGAGTGATATCTTAGACAACAGGTGCAAATCTGAGTTTATAGATTTGACGATATCCTCCTCAAATGTTCCTGAATGCAAATTATTATTCACTAAACTTGTCCTAGTGCTTGTAGTGAGAACACTTGGAGGAGTGTAGATTACTTGGATGATAAACATATTGCAAGATCTGGCTAATATACATGAGGCAATATTATATCAAACAGTAGTGATTCTCTGTGAGACAGGCATATCTCTTTTCCCCTCAGGCTAATGATCATTCAAGGGTGTATCTAATGCATCCCAGTACTTCTGGTTTTTGTACTCTAAAGTATAAACAGATTTAGTAAGCATGTAGTACCAGGCCTGCTTTTACTGTTGTTGATTAAGGATCAGGCAGACAGTTTTCTCCTCTGACATCAGTTTATTGCAGTTTTCAGACACTTCACACTTTGTGTGAACACAAACCATAACTTCTGTCACGATTAGTTAAGATCCAACAAACCCTCCTAAGGCTACTGATGGAACTTCAGCAGTTAATATTCAAAACATGAAAATCTAGGCTTGGATTCTAATTTGCTACTGATGCAATATTAAAGCAATATATGTATAAAATATTAATGTTGTATTTGTTCTGAATTGATTTTATTTAATTTTTTACACACAGATAAAACCCTTGCGGCCTTAAAACAACATGTCTCATTTTCAAGGATGTCCTGGGGGGCAAACAGACAGAGAATATACACACAGTTTGGTAACTTGAACAATAGTGTGGTAGAGGAACTATACTGAAAGGTATACTCTTTCATGAGCAATAAGGGTTTTGCTGATAAAAATAAAAATGTTGTCTTATCTGTTTGACCAGTTGATAGGATACAATTTCTAATACTACACCCTTGAACCCACCCATAGAAGAAGCCTGGAGAAAACTTGGAGATAAGGTCCTTCACTTATTCCATCAGTATCAAGAAAAACTCAGATTTGCTTTTCTGACAGAGCCTTCCTTTTCAATAATCAGATTAAGTGAGTAAGTAAGTCATGCATAAGAAGTTTTGTGCATACTAATTGTTCTGATCAGGAAATAAATGTTTTGGTAATTTTGTCTTTATCTGTAATGCTGAGTCTGAAGGTTTAAAACTTAAAACCCCCAAAGTCTTAGAATTAGAGAAAGGGCGTATCTGTACAGTTCAGAAAATGCTAAATTCTTGTAAGTATAATTTTTAATTTTCTCCTCACAAATATGAAGATAAGATATGCTGAGCATATTTGATTCCTGGGAACTGCCTGCTCAACATTCATCATAGCCAGTCCCACTGAACTCTGACATTAATTTAGAGATTTGCAGAGAAATAAAAAGAAACCTTTTCTGTGCTTTTATGTCCAGTGTTCTGCCTCACTCAGTAGCTACAATCAGTAAGGTAAGGTTTCCAACTATCAATGCAGTGAGGTCCTGGTACAGTAGTGGTGGCAAAAATAATGAACTGCATTTTAAATGGAATATAATAAGGTTATGAAAAGGATTATATGATGTGGCTTCCTGGAATACCAGAGGCCTGAAATTGATGATCTCAGTGATCCCTCCCAGACCTGTGTTCTTAAATTTGAAAGGCTTTTTGCCTTTAATATTTAAGTTGCTAAGTTGCGTAAAAAATCCTATTTAATTTTTTTATTATTTTATTATTTTCTTCAGTGAGGGGACTACATTCTGATTCGTAGACATACCACTATAATGCACGTTATATAAAGATGCAGTTACAAAAGACATTTTTATAATGCATGAAACAAGTGTTCTAATCTGCTCATATTCCAAACTAAACTTGATAAAAAACACCTGGCAAACTTGAGGTACAAGGACTGAAGTTCTGCACAAAATTTTCAAAAAGTGACAGAGTAACAAAAGATTCATTTAACATACCATTCATCATTTCGCAAATCAATTCAGGAATTATCTTAACAATTGTTACCTGTCTCTCAGTTCCTGAGGTATCGAACATATTAACATTGTGAACGTTCTGAATAAATTTTCTTCCATTTGCTGTGCAAATAAGTAGACAGCTTATTTGAAGCTCTTTAAGATATGGAGGTGTCTTAAGCTTTCTACCCGCAGGATATTAATAGTAACAGTTTTCCTTATTCATTGCAGCTAAAGGTTACTCTTAGCTTCTCTTATATTTACACCTTTTTTTTTTGAGAGAGAGAGAGATAGCAGCCAATGGAAACACCTATGTAAGTGGCAGATTTCATATTCTACTTTGCCTCAAAGCCACCTTCATGGAGGAAAATAGGGACTTTCAGAAGCAGGATTGTCTGACAGACTCAGATTGTGCATTATCTAGGACATGCTTAAGTCTGAGTCATAAACAAGGGAAGAACAAACAAGGAGATAGGTCTGGATCTAACTGGAGACCAGTCATCTCAAGATTGTTAAAAGAGAATGAACAAGGAATAAAATAAAAGTTTAAACATCAGGATACACAGGTTTAACTTAAAAACTGTCATATATAACCAGTGTTAGATCTTGCATAGGAAATAAAACAACAAAAAAAAAATAATGATTATTCATCTCTTTGAATTAAAAGAAAACCAAAGAGAGTAGTGGTACTGAATCTATATTGAAAATAATATCTAAATCTGTCCTACAAACTATGTTAAGAACTTGCTTCAGTTTTCAATGGGTGTGCCAGTGCTGAATGTAAAAAGATTAGAGGGTCACTAGTGAATTAAGAAAGCACAAAAGAAAATTCAAGCATCTGAAGCAGAAGCAAGCTCTAGCAGTTTAATGAACTAAAATCAAATCAGATTGCATGACATCATTGTAAAAATCTGAGAGCTACCACACGAAATTGCAAGATCTTGTATTAAATCTTTTAAATAAATCTATCAGTCACAACTCTACTATTTCAATGCAGAATAGAAAATGTAATTTCTCAATTTGAGGAAGGGCAATGAAAATGATCAAGGTACTGTTACAGAGTTTCCCTAATTTGATGACCATTTTATGAAAGACATTAGAATGAAATGCACAGAGGAAAGGAACTTAAGCAACAAGACTTATAACTACAGAGTTCCTCAGAGAGCTCACACCATATTGTAGTTATGTGTCACTGTTGTATATGGAAGCCATAATAACTTGTTCACATTGAATTAATGACTGGTTGTGGTGGGATGACCTGGGCTGGCTGCCAGATGCCCACCCAGCTGCTCTCTCATTCCCCTTCCTTAATAGTACAGGGTGGGAGAAAATAAGATGGAAAAGCTCATGGGTCAAGATAAAGACAGGAAGATCAGTTACCAATTACTGTCATGGTCAAAACCGACTTGACTTGGGAAAATTAATCAAATTTATTGTTCATTAAAAATAGAGTTGGGTGGTGGGGAACAAAGACAGAACTAAAAATGCCTTCTGCATCCCACCCCCATCTTCCTAGACTCAACTTCACTCCTTCATTACCAACAATGCTATGTCCTCCCCACCTACTCCAAGTGATGCAGGTGGTATGGGTTGTGGCCCTAACAGTCCCTCTGTGGCAGCACCTTGCTGTATAAAACCAATAGAATGGTTTGTGTCTATTTTAAAAATGTATCAAGTTCTTATAGATACTTAACTTAGCCATGTTGAACAGCATACCTATATTTATGTCTATATAATGTCATAAGCATATACTCATATGTATCTTCCAGGAAAAAATAATCATTAAAATATGTATTTGTGCTATAAATTGATATTTTCTTCAATACTTAGTTATTTCAAGGAGTTCTTATGTTTTCTCATTTGTTTGCATTCTTTAATAGGAATAATAGATTTGTTGATGGTAGTGGTAATAGGGTGACTGTTAAGATTTCTTATTTTTTTAAATGCACTATTTCAGGGGAATAAAGGGTTAGGCCTTTAGATATCTGAGGCAGGGTCATTAAACTGATTTGAAAAATGCAATAATGCTCTGAATGGACATGTGAGATTTCTGAAAATTTAGAAATGGAAGAATTGTTGAGTTTTGTACCAGACTGATAAGTTACCTCTATAGTGCTATATTGATGTTGTGTCAAAGTGCTTGAGTCTGAAATAATTTTTTTTTTTTAATAATAGACTGTAGGTATTCTTGCAAATTTCCCTACTTGCCTCAGGAAATTTATTTCACAGTAAGGTTAGGAGCTCAACTTCTAGTCATTCCAAATTAGCTACTTTTTCATGTGCTTTCTGTTGATGTCTGCCAATAAGACTATAACAAATACAGATTATTTTATCGTAGAAGGAGTTAGACTAGCAGTAGGTTGCATGTTTAGTGGTCATCATTACAATACCTGTAATCATCACTGAAGAGAACCTGACTACCCCATGTTATTTTGCAGTGTCCCACACTCATAATAGTAAATATCTAGAGAGGCAAACCAAGTCAAATTTGGTGCTGCAGTAAGCATTGCTACTTCTAAAATGCTAATAATGTTGCCATTTGGTTGGTTGTTTTGCCATTTAAGGGAAACAATTCTTGTTGCAAACATAATTTTGCAAGTAGTTCCTTTGTTTACTGCTCAGTGCCTTATTTTGTTAAGTCAAGTCTTGCATGAACGGCTGCAAAATTCTGTGAACAGGGCTTTTGTCTTTCTAGACTTTTGTGAAATGCATTACATACCTTAGGCATTGTGCAAAGATAATAAACACCGCCCTAGCTAAAGATAGGAAAATCCCAGAGAACAGTTTTAATCATCTAAAACATCTAAAAAGCAATGAAAGATTTGTTCACCATTCCTGTTTAAAAAGGAAATAAAAACTCCCTTCATATTTAAAGCCAGAGGTTGTAAGTATGTTTGAATACTGAAAACAAGCATCACATTTCTTTATTAAATTGTCCTGACTGATGATAACAGTAAACAATTTTTGAGTCATCTGAGAAGAAATAATAGTTTATAACAAACACTTGAGAACTGTAGAGGCTGCATTTTAAACACTGATAAGTACTGTACTGGATTACTACAAGCCTTAGAAAAAATGTACTCATACAAAGGAAAAATTGTTAAATTAAGTTGTTCATTTCATCACTAGATTTTTGTTTCAGTAACCTTTCTTTCTGTTCTACTGTGGGTATACACAAATTTTGTCGGCGTGGTTTAGAAGTCTAAACATTGGCTATGAAAAAGCTCAATAAACCAATAGTAATTGTTATGATAACAAGAAGTGGGACACTGTGGAATGGAAGTTGCAGCATTATGCATGCGTAAAGTCATGACTTGTTTGGATCTATTAACCTAGTATTTATCTACGATTACGTAAGGAGTTTACTCACAGAGATGGAAGCTGGCAATCATGATCTAATAATCAACTTACTATTACATGAAGATATAATAAAGAGAATCAATCTATACCTTTGCACAGTTACAAATAGCTCTACAAACAATACCAATGTGTCTTTTACATTTGTCACATAAAAAATGAAACTGTATAATGTAGATCGATGTTTAGTATTAGGGAAGTGGTATGAGAATATGAAGTAAGCTCAGTACTCCTGAAATATATTTGTGCTGCGTTTGGCTGGAGTAGAGTTAATTTTCTTCACAGTAGCTGATATGGGGCTTGTTTTGGATTTGTGCTGGAAACAGTGTGAATAACACAGGAATGTTTCAGTTACTGCTGAGCAGTGCTTATAGAGAGTCAAGGTCTTTTCTGCTCCTCACACCACTCCACCAGCAAGCAGGCTGAGAGTGCGCAAAAAGATGGGAAGGAACACAGTCGGGACATTTGAGCCCAGCTGACCAGAGGGATATTCCATACCATATGACATCATGCTCAGCGTATAAACCTGAGGAAAGAAGTAGAAAGGGGGAGGGGGATGTTCAGAGTGATGGTGTTTGTCTTTCCAAGTAACTGTTAAACATGATGGAGCCCTGTTTTCCTGGGGACATGCTTAACACCTACCTGTGATGGGAAGCAGTGAATGAATTCCTTGTTTTGCTTTGCTTGCGTGCATGGCTTTTGCTTTACTTATGAAACTGTCTTTACCTCAACTTACGAGTTTTCGCACTTTTGCTATTTTGATTCTCTCACCCATCCCACCAGGAGGGGAGAAATGCTAAAATGGTGATTTGTGGTGCTTAATTGCCACTGGGGTTAAACCAAGACAATAGTAAACTGAAATCCAGGTAGAATGAAGGTATATTTTTTGAGGAATGGCTAGTTGACACTTCTGCTTATCAAGCTCCTCTGGAGACACTTCCTGGTCTAGTGGGCAGGTCCCAGAGGACTGGAGGTTGGCCAGTGTGACACTTCTCTACAAAAAGGGCAGGAAGGAGGACCCTGGAAACTACAGGCCTGTCAGCCTGACCTTGGTGAAAGTGAAGGTCATGGAACAGATCATCCTAAGTGAGATCATAAAGCACATGCAGAAAAACAAAGGGATCAGGCCCAGTCAGCATGCCTTCATAACACAGACAGTTATATCAGTTAAAGGTGTTGAAACATTGGCGTAACCTTTTCCTAAAATTTTACAAGAGTTTTCACTGACTGCTACAATAAGTATTTCACTGTGGCAAAATAAAAGAAAAATAAACTCACTAATTAGAAAAGTGCAGAGGGAACTGTACACTCAGTGAAAACGATAATTTTTTTTTTTTTTTTAAATCCCAACTCTATGACATCTTATAGCAGAATGCTTTCCTATGTCTATGATTTTTAGGAAAAAACAAATAGAGGTGACTGAAAATCAGCAAAGCTTGGAGTTCATCCTGATTAGCTGCCTGGACAGACTTTTTGTGTCAAGGGACAAGGGATATTTTCGTCATGGAACTACTGCTAGGTAATTCAAAGTTTTTTAAGCAGCTGAAAACGTAGGCAGGATGACCCCTTAAGTTTATCTTTCAAAAACATGGTGCCTGAGGATCTTTGAAGATTCCAGGAGATCCCATTTCAGTGTTTAATAGCTATACAATTTTAAAAACTGGTAAAAGAAAGATCAGTGTGACACTGAGCCAATGATGCAGTGGACCAACAGCTTTGCTCATTTTTGAGGAAAAAGTTATGAGTGTATATGAGAGTACATTCACAGAATATATTCAAGCAGTAAACTTGTAATTCATGTTAGTAGAAACATTACATCCTTACATAACCCTCTGATTTTATTCTGCCATAATGCCAGTGTTTAGGAGTGAGGTAGTGTAAACTTCTCTGATGTAAACAACAGAAGAGGTGGAATAGCTAAGGAGCATGAGAGAACCTGAGGAGGAGATTGACTGGTGGACCTGCACTCTACAATCCCTGAGAGAAGCAAGCCAGCCACCCAAAACAAAAGAACTTTAGGATCCCATACGTTCTTGCCATGAGGCAGATGGAAGGGACCTAGGAGACAGGGGAAGTTGGAAACGGGTTACTCCTCAGAGTAGACAGTGTATTCGCCCCCAGCTCATGTCACCTTCCCATGTACCCCTTTACAACAAATTACAGGTCCTGGTATTTCAGGATCAGGAAAGCAAGGAAGATGATGATAAGGGATCATCCAGGTCAGAAGAGCTGGAGAACACCTCGTGTTATGACCAGCTGTACTAGAAAAAAAAAAGAAGAGTGGTTGTGATTGGTGACTCCACCCTAAGGGGAACAGAGGGCCCCATATATTGACCTGGCCAGACTCACAGAGAAGTCTGCTGCCTCCCTGGGGCCAGGGTAAGGCACATTACCAGAAAACTCACTTGTGTGGTACAGCCCTGGGACTAATTAGTCTTCCAGGTGGGCAATCAGGAAATCTCATCAAGAAGCCTGAGGGGACTCAAGAAGGACTTCAGTGCCTTGGGGCGACTGGTTCAGGGTTCGGGAGCCCGAGTAGTTCTCATCCCTCCTGCCAGTCACAATCAATGACAATGGTTACATCAGAAAAATCTCACAAATTAATTCCTGGCTCTGTGACTGTGTCAGTGCCTGAATTTTGGGGGTTTTGACCATGGATCAGTCTACACAGCACCAGGCCTGCTGACAGCAGATGGGTTAAACCTGTCCCAAAGCGGGAACAGGATTCTAGCCCAGGAGCAGGCAGGGCTCACAAAAAGGGCTTTAAACTAGGGTTGAAGGGGGAAGGGGATAATGCCAGGCTTGCTGGAAATGAGCCACGGGGTAGCAAGCTGCTGTTGAAGTCCAGATCCACGGGGCACCTTGAATGCATTTATACCGGTGCCCGTAACATGCGCAACAAACAGGAGGAGCGGGAAGCTATTGTGCAGCAGGGAAGTCATGAGGTAATCGCTATCACAGAAATGTGGTGGAATGATTCACACGATTGGAGTGCTGCAATGGGTGGATATGGGCTCTTCAGAAGGGATAGGCAAGGAAAAGGGGGGTGGGGTTGAACTGCCTTGAGTTCAACGTTCTGAGTGAGAAGTCTGAACGTTTGTGAGTAAAGATCAGGGGGAAGGCCAACCAAGCAGATACCCTGGTAGGAGTCTGTTATAGACCACCTAGCCAGGATGAAGCTAAAGATGAAGACAAACAACTGGGAAGAGTTTCACAATCACTAGTCCTTGTTCTCGTGGGGAACTTCAGCCTACCAGACGTCTGCTGGAAGTACAACACAGTAGGGGGTTCTTGGAGGGTGCAGAAGATAATTTCCTAACTCAGCTGGTTACTGTGCCAGCTACGGGAGATGCCTAGCTAGATTTGCTGTTCACAAACAGAGAAGGACTGGTGGGTGATGTAGTGGTTGGCGGCTGTCTTGGGCAAAGTGATCATGAAATGATTGAATTTTCAGTCCCTGGAGAAGTCAAGAAGGTGGCCAGCAAAACCTCCACCTTAGACTTCCAGAGGGCTGACTTTGGTCTCTTTAGGATGCTGATTGGCAGAATTCCTTGAGAAACATTACTAAAGGACAAAGGGTTGCAGGAGGGCTGAACACTCTTCAAGAATGAAATCCTTAAGGCACAGGAGCAGGTGGTCCCTATGTGCCAAAAATCAAGTCGCTGGGGAAGAAGACCAGCCTGGCTGAACAGGGAGGTATTGCTTGAACTCAGGGGAAAAAGGAGAATTAATATAACCCCCATTTTCAAGAAGGGGAAAATGGAGGACCCAGGGAACTACAGACCAGCCAGCCTCACCTCTGTGCCTGGCAAAATCTTGGAGCAGATTCTCCTGGAAAGCATGCTAAGGCACATGAAAAACAACAAGGTGGTTGGCGACAGCCAACATGGCTTCACTAAGGGCAAATCCTGCCTGACCAATTTGGTGGCCTTCTATGATGGGGCTACAGAACTGATGGACAGGGGCAGAGCAGTTGACATCATCTACCTGGACTTGTGCAAAGAGTTCGACACTGTCATAGAATCATAGAATCATAGAATAATAAGGGTAGAAAAGGACCTTAAGATCATCTAGTTCCAACCCCCCTGCCATGGGCAGGGACACGTGGTCCAAGGCTCTGTCCAACCTGGCCTTGAACACCACCAGGGATGGAGCATCCACAAACTCCCTGGGCAACAAATTCCAGTGCATCACCACCCTCACTGTAAAGAACTTCCTCCTTACACCTAATCTAAACTTCCCCTATTTAACTTTGAACACATTACCCCTTGTTCTACCACTACAGTCCCTAAGGAAGAGTCCCTACCCAGCATCCTTATAGACCCCCTTCAGATACTGGAAGGCCGCTATGAGGTCACCATGCAGCCTTCTCTTCTCCAGGCTGAACAGCCCCAACTTTCTCAGCCTGTCTTCATACGGGAGGTGCTCCAGCCCTCTTATCATCCTCGTGGCCCTCTTCTGGACTCACTCCAACAGATCCATGTCCTTTTTATGTTGAGGGCACCAGAACTGTACACGGCACTCCAAGTGAGGTCTCAAAAGAGCAGAGTAGAGGGGCAGGATCACCTCCTTTGACCTGCTGGTCACACTTCTTTTGATGCAGCCCAGGAAGCACTTCGCTTTCTGGGCTGCAAGCGCACACTGCCGGCTCATGTTAAGCTTCTCATCAACCAACACCCCCAAGTCCTTCTCTGCAGGGCTGCTCTTAATCTCTTCTCTGCCCAACCTCTAGCAGTGCCTGGGATTGCCCCGACCCAGGTGAAGGATCTTACCCTTGGCTTAGTTAAACTTCATAAGGTTGGCATCGGCCAACCTCAGAAGCATGTCAAGGTCCCTCTGGATGGCATGCCTTCCCTCCAGCGTATCAACCGAACCACACAGCTTGGTGTCGTCGGCAAACTTGCTGAGGGCGCACTCAATCCCACTGTCCATGTCGCCAACAAAGATGTTGAACAGGACCGGTCCCAACACCGATCCCTGAGGGACACTACTCGTTACAGGTTTCCAACTGGACATCGAGCCATTTACCACAACTGTTTGCGTGTGGCCATCGAGCCAGTTTTTGATCCACCGAGTGGTCCATCTATCAAATCAATGTCTCTCCAATTTAGAGACAAGGATGTCATGTGGGACAGTGTCGAACGCTTTGCACAAGTCCAGGTCGATGACGTCAACTGCTCTGCCCCTGTCCATCAGTTCCGTGGCTCCATCATAGAAGGCCACCAAATTGGTCAGGCAGGATTTCCCCTTAGTGAAGCCATGTTGGCTGTCACCAACCACCTCGTTGTTTTTCATGTGCCTTAGCATGTTTTCCAGGAGAAACTGTTCCAAGATTTTGCCAGGCACAGAGGTGAGACTGACTGGTCTGTAGTTCCCTGGGTGTTCCACCTTCCCCTTCTTGAAAATGGGGGTTATATTACCCTTCTTCCAGTCATCAGGAACTTCACCTGACTGCCAGGATTTTTCAAATATGATGGACAGTGGTTTAGCAACTTCATTCGCCAGCTCCTTCAGGACCCGTGGATGGATTTCATCAGGTCCCATGGACTTGTGCACGTTCAGGTTCTTAAGATGGTCTTGAACCTGATCCTCTCCTACAGTGGGCCTAAGGTCTTCATTCTCACGGTCCCTGCATTTGCTTTCCAAGACTTTCGTGGTGTGGTCAGAGCATTTGCTGGTGAAGACTGAGGCAAAGAATTCGTTAAGAACCTCAGCCTTCTCCACATCCATGGTAGCCAGTTCTCCAGATAGCTTCTGGAGAGGGCCCACATTGTCTCTAGTCTATCTTTTATTTGCTACGTACCTATAGAATCCTTTCCTGTTATCTTTCACATCCCTTGCCAGATTTAATTCTAACTGGGCCTTAGCTTTCCTAACCTGGTCCCTAGCTTCCCGGACAATGCTCCTATATTCTTCCCAGGCCGCCTGTCCTCGCTTCCACCTTCTATAAGCTTCTTTTTTCCCTCTAAGTTTCCTCAGCAGCTCCTTGTCCATCCATGGAGGTCTCCTGGCCCTCCTGCTGCACTTTCTTCTAGTTGGGATGCAACACTCTTGAGCACGTAGCAGGTGATCCTTGAATATCGACCAGCAGTCTTGAGCCCCCCTGTCCTCTAGGACTGTATCCCATGAAACCTTACTAAGGAGGTTCCTGAAGAGGCCAAAGTCTGCTTTCTTGAAGTCCAGGGCAGCGAGCTTGCTGCATGCTCTTCTCACTGTCCTGAGGATCTCAAACTCAACCATCTTGTGATCACTAGAGCCAAGGCTGCCCTGTAGCATCACATTTCCAACGAGTCCCTCCCTGTTGGTGAGCACAAGGTCAAGCATGGCACCTCTCCTCGTCGGCTCCTCTATTGCTTGAAAGAGGAAGTTGTCTTCCACACAATCGAGGAACCTCCTGGATTGCTTGTGCCGGGCCGTACCGTCCCTCCAACAGATGTCAGGGTGGTTGAAGTCCCCCATGAGGACCAGGGCCTGCGAGCGTGAGGCTGCTCCTATCTGTCTGTAGAGCGCTTCATCCACAGAGTCCTCTTGATCAGGCGGCCTGTAACAGATCCCCACCGTAATGTCCCCCATTGCTGTTTTCCCTTTGATCCTGACCCACAAACACTCTGTTACCTCATCACCCGTCCCCAGACAGAGTTCCATACTCTCTAGCCTATCACTAACATAGATAGCAACGCCCCCTCCCCGTCTGCCTGGCCTGTCTTTTCTGAACAGCCTGTAACCTTCCATTCCGACATTCCAGTCATAGGACCCATCCCACCATGTTTCTGTGATACCAATGACATCATATTCCCATAGCCTTGCACACATCTCTAATTCCTCTTGCTTGTTCCCCATACTATGGGCGTTTGTATAGAGGCATCTTAGCCGAGCTCCAAATGCAGCCAACCCAATGGCTGGGGCAGCTGGAACATCTCTACATCACTCCAAGCACTTATCACAGGTGCTGGCAACTGACCAGGAGTGTTGGGATGGATCAATGCTCCCCTCTCCCAACACATCTAGTTTAAAGCTTTCTTGACCAGCCTGGCAAGCCTCCTACCAAAACAGCTCTTCCCCTTCTTTGTCAGACCAGCTCCACCAGCCTCCAGTAGATTTGGGCTCCCAAATGGAGCCCCATGTTCTAAATAGCCAAACCCCTGACTATGGCACCACCATTCTAACCATTTATTAACCTGCCAAATGCGCCTAGCTTTTTTAAGGTCCTCCCCTTTGTCCTGGAGAATCGATGAAAAAACTATCTGAGCTCCAGAGCCCCTAACCACCTCTCCCAGGGCTCTGTAGTCCTTCTTAATGTTCTCCAGGCTACTGTTATCTATATCTCTAGCACCCACATGGACCACTAGAAGGGGATAATAGTCAGCAGGACTTACTAGAGCAGGCAGCCTCTCAGCAACATCCCCGATTCGAGCCCCTGGCAGGCAACACACCTCCCTCAAGACTGGATCAGGCCGGCAGATGAGTGCCTCTGTGCCTTTCAAAGTAGAGTCCCCTACTACTATGACCCTCCGCTTTTTCCTGGAGGCACCAGTAGTGATCCTCTTTACTGGTGCATCAGCAGGATGCTCATTAAGTGTGGTGGGTGCTTTCTCATTAGCCCCCGGCAGAACTGCGAAGCGGTTCCGGGTGGGGACATCAGATTTAGGAGGAAGCCCCTTGTCGTTCATTGTCCTCTTCCTCCTATTTTTGTTCGTTTTTCTCATGACTAATTCCCAGCTTCCTGGGTTGCTGCCCTCCTTCTTTCCTATATGAGCAATGCTGGACGTTTGCAGCCCCTGCACAGTTTGGGCCTGGAGCAAGCAGCCCAGCTTCCTCTCAGCTTCCTTGGCATCTTTTAGCTCTCCAACAGCCTCCTGCAGCTCAGCCACCTGCTGCAGGAGCACCTCCACCAGGGCACACCGAGTGCAGCCCTGTTCATTATGCGCCCTCGCCTCAAGAGACCAGTCGAGGCACTCGCTACACTCCGAGGTCTGCACCACAGCCTCCCCTCTCATCGGCTCTGTCTGGGTGCCTACGCCGGCCACCGCCGGGGCAGAGCTCCCAGAGCGGGCCCTGGTCCTGAGGCGAGTGCTCACCATCCCGCTCGCTGCCCGCTCACCCTGCCTGTGCCAACTGCCGCGCCACGCCCGCGCTCCTGGTAGCCCGAGCTCCCTGGGATGGGTTTTTATCCACTGAGGGCTGGTGCCGTCTCTCCTGGCGCCGCCCCCTGTGAGTCAGCTGCTCGCGTCAGCTGAGCTGCCGGCTCCTGGGCAAGTCCTGTCGAGGACTTGAGGCTCCCTCGGTCGCTCTCGCCGCTCCGAACTGAGGCTCCTGGACGCTGTGCTTCCCCCTGCTCCGGTGTTAGAGGCGTCCTCTCTGGAGATACTCACCTCGGCAATTGAATTGAATTGTCCCGCATTACATCCTTGTCTCTAAATTGGAGAGACATTGATTTGACGGATGGACCACTTGGTGGATAAAGAACTGGCTCGATGGCCGCACGCAAAGAGTTGTGGCAAACGACTTGATGTCCGGTTGGAAACCTGTAACGAGTGGTGTCCCTCAGGGATCGGTGTTGGGACCGTTCCTGTTCAACATCTTTGTTGGCGACATGGACAGTGGGATTGAGTGCACCCTCAGCAAGCGCAGGTCCTGCTTGACCAATCTTATCTCCTTCTACAGTAAGGTGACCTGCTTGGTTGATGAGGGAAAGGCTGTGGACATTGTCTATTTGGACTTAAGTAAAGCATTTGACACTGTGTCTCACAGCGTCCTCCTGGAGAAATTGTCAGATCATGGCTTGGATAAGTGTATTCTTGGGAAACTGTTTGGATGGCCGAGCCCAAAGAGTGGTGGTAAATGGCATCACATCTGGTTGGCGACCAGTCACTAGTGGTGTCCCTCAGGGCTCGGTGTTAGGGCCAGTGTTTTTTAATATCTTCATTGATGATCTGGATGAGGGGATGGAGTGTACCTTCAGTAAATTTGGCTTAGTAGGTCAGGTGTGAGTGTTGATTGGCTGGAGGATAGGGAGGCTCTGCAAAGGAATCTTGACAGGCTGGATCAATGGGCAGTGGCCAATGGTATGAGGTTCAACAAGGCTCAGTGCTAGGTCCTGCATTTGGGCCACAACACCCCATGCAATGCTCCAGGCTTGGGGAAGAGTGGTTGGAAAGCTGCTCAGTAGAAAAGGACCTGGTGGTGCTGTTTGATGGCCAGCTGAACATGAGCCGGCTTGTGCCCAGGTGGACAAGAAGGCCAACAGCATCCTGGCCTGTATCAGAAATAGGATAGCCAGCAGGGCCAGGGCAGTGGCCATCCCCCTGTACTCGGCGTTTGTGAGGCCGCACCTCAAATACTGTGTTCAGTTCTGTGCTCCTCAATACAAGAGAGAGATTGAGTTGCTGAACCGATTCCAGGAAAGGGTAGCAAAACTGGTGAAGGGTCTGGAGAATAAGTAAGTCTTAGGAGGAACTGCTGAGGGAATTGGGGTTGTTTAGCCTGGAGAAGAGAAGGCTCAGGGGGGACCTTATTGGTATCTACAACTCACTGAAAGGAGGTTGTAGTGAGGTGAGGGTCTATCTCTTCTCCCAAGTAACAAGTGATAGGACAAGAGGTAACAACCAGAGGAGGTTTAGATTGGATATTAGGAAAAATTTCTTCACATGGAGGGTGATGAGGCATTGGAACATGCTGCCCAGGGAAGAGATGGAATCACCATCCCTGGAAGTGTTTAAAAAAATGCTTAGATGAGGCCCTTAGTGACCCCTTACAACTGCTGAACTAGGTCCCATCCTTAAGAACGTAACAAATAATTTTGAAAGTGACACTGTACCAAAAGCTTCTCTGAAGGCATGACAGATTAGATCTACTGCATTTCCCTTGTCTGGAGAATCAGTTATCTTATCAAGAAAGCTATTGGGTTAGTCTGGCATAATCCATCTTTGATGAACCCAGAATGCATTTTTATCCCATTTTCTATCTACTTCCTTTCCTAGATATTAATAGAAAGTTACATTGGACATGATGTGCACTTCAATTAGTTTCATAGTTAACTACCTCACACCTTGAAGTACACCTGCTGATAGCGTAAATATAGAGTGCGTTTATTCGAATATAATAAAACATACCTTGCATATGACAGAATCTTGTTACTTATTACTTGTGTTTGCACAATACGATGCTAAGTTACTGAAGAAATATGCAGCCTTAACACTACCACAAAATAGACAAATATATGTGAATTTGAAATAAAATACTGTGTAAATGAGAGACTGCTTGCTTGTGCATGTGAAGACCTCAAAGAATGAAATTGCTCATGATTAACCTGATTATGTTTTTTCTGCTTTGAAGTGCTTACTCATGCTGGCTGCAACATTCTTTAATCAAAAAAACTATATAGAAGGATTTGTTTGTTTCTTTCAAATGGTTTTCTTATGACTTTGGAAGTAAGGAGAGTGATTCAGGTACAAAAGCATAGTTGCCTCATGACATTTTTAGACTCTCTATGGTATCCTTTACTCTTCCCTTCCTTTCCATTTCCTTCCCTTACTTTCTCTTCTAGGGAAACTAGACTTAATACATTATTCTCTAATGTCTGTGTAGCTGATTTTCCTGATGCCTTTTACCGTAAAGTCCTTTGAGTTGGTGTCAAAGAGAATTGCACAAAGTCAGTGTCCTCTAAAACTTAGCAAAGATAGAAGAAAGACTGTGGGTGGCATCCTAAATCATCATGCACATGATCTTAACAGTCCTGATTTTACGAAAACAGCGTTAGAGCATTACAGAAATGGATCAATATTGAAAACTGCATGTTTACATACACATATATATACGTATACTTGTACATGTATATGCATAGCATATACAGCTACACTATGATTGGAAACAGTCATTGCTGTTGTGATAACAGCTAGGTCTTTTTTTGCATTTCTCTTACTACAGTAAAACTGCAAGTTTGGACCTAGTAAGCAGAAGTAAAAAATAGTCCATATTGGCTGGCGCAATTTTCATATATAAGACTCCATTTTGTGTATAGAAAAAAACCTGAATTGTGCAGTAATACCTGAGATCTTCACTTTTTGCACCTTGAAGAACACCGTGTTAAAGTATAAAAAGTAGATAATGAGTAGCTTTTATAATAATTATAGTGATTCATAAAAGTAACTTGTTACAAGTTAGTTACATTTTAAAAATCAACAAAACCTTTTCAAACATAGTTTTCGTTGTTCTGTTCTTTCTAGGTTGTTTATTTAGGCTATGAGTCTATAGAACCTTACAGTAATATTTAATCTTGTACGAATAGGCCTACTCTTTCCACATGAGAGTATTCATATGCATAAAAATAAGCATGTACCCAATAGTGCGAACCGATGAATAGAAATGACTGCTTGTAATGGATGATGAATTTCTGTAGCCACAGAATTCTCTGGCATAAGTTAAGTGTTTATTTAAGTTGGATCTAGCTGGTCTGTTGCAGTGGGGAGGACAGACTGAACAGCAAACACTGCTGAACTGGTACATCAGTAGTTCAGTAGCGGTTTAGCTATTTCAGATACAACAGTATACTATGGAATCATAAGTTCATAAAATCTTTCAGGTTAGAAGTGACTTCACGAAGTAGCTAGTCCACCCTTGTGCTCAAAGCAGGGTCAGTTGTGAGATCAGATTATAGAATAGTAAGGGTTGGAAAGGACCTTAAGATCATCTAGTTCCAACCCCCCTGCCATGGGCAGGGACACCTCGCACTAAACCATGTCCCACAAGGCTCTCTCCAACCTGGCTTTGAACACCACCAGGGATGGAGCATCCACAACCTCCCTGGGCAACCCATTCCGGTGCCTCCCCACCCTCACTGTAAAGAACTTACTCCTTATATCTAACCTAAATTTTCCCTGTTTCAGTTTGAAGCCATTACAGTCCTTAACAAAGAGTCCCTCCCCAGCATCCTTACAGGCCCCCTTCAGATACTGGAAGGCTGCTATGAGGTCTCCACGCAGCCTTCTCTTCTCCAGGCTGAACAGCCCCAACTTTCTCAGCCTGTCTTCATATGGGAGGTGCTCCAGCCCTCTTATCATCCTCGTGGTCCTCCTCTGGACTCGCTCCAACAGATCCATGCCCTTTTTATGTTGAGGGCACCAGAACTGTACACAGCACTCCAAGTGAGGTCTCAAAAGAGCAGAGTAGAGGGGCAGGATCACCTCCTTTGACCTGCTGGTCACACTTCTTTTGATGCAGCCCAGGAAGCACTTCGCTTTCTGGGCTGCAAGCGCACACTGCCGGCTCATGTTAAGCTTCTCATCAACCAACACCCCCAAGTCCTTTTCTGCAGGGCTGCTCTGAATCTCTTCTCTGCCCAACCTCTAGCAGTGCCTGGGATTGCCCCGACCCAGGTGTAGCACCTTGCACTTGGCTTGGTTAAACTTCATAAGGTTGGCATTGGCCCACCTCACAAGCATGTCAAGGTCCCTCTGGATGGCATGCCTTCCCTCCAGCGTATCAACCAAACCACACAGCTTGGTGTCGTCAGCAAACTTGCTGAGGGTGCACTCAATCCCACTGTCCATGTCGCCGACAAAGATGTTGAACAGGACCGGTCCCAACACCGATCCCTGAGGGACACCACTCGTTACAGGTTTCCAACTGGACATTGAGCCATTTACCACAACTGTTTGCATGCGGCCATCGAGCCAGTTTTTGATCCACCGAGTGGTCCATCTATCAAATCAATGTCTCTCCAATTTAGAGACAAGGATGTCATGTGGGACAGTGTCGAACGCTTTACAGAAGTCCAGGTAGATGACATCAGCTGCTCTGCCCCTGTCCATCAGTTCCGTGGCTCCATCATAGAAGGCCACCAAATTGGTCAGGCAGGATTTCCCCTTAGTGAAGCCATGTTGGCTGTCACCAACCACCTCGTTGTTTTTCATGTGCCTTAGCATGCTCTCCAGGAGAAACTGTTCCAAGATTTTGCCAGGCACAGAGGTGAGACTGACTGGTCTGTAGTTCCCTGGGTGTTCCACCTTCCCCTTCTTGAAAATGGGGGTAATATTACCCTTCTTCCAGTCATCAGGAACTTCACCTGACTGCCAGGATTTTTCAAATATGATGGACAGTGGTTTAGCAGCTTCATTCGCCAGCTCCTTCAGGACCCGTGGATGGATTTCATCAGGTCCCATGGACTTGTGCACGTTCAGGTTCTTAAGATGGTCTTGAACCTGATCCTCTCCTACAGTGGGCCTAAGGTCTTCATTCTCACAGTCCCTGCACCTGCTTTCCAAGACTTGGGTGGTGTGGTCAGAGCATTTGCTTGTGAAGACTGAGGCAAAGAAGTCATTAAGAACCTCAGCCTTCTCCACATCCATGGTAGCCAGTTCTCCTGATAGCTTCTGGAGAGGGCCCACATTGTCCCTAGTTTGTCTTTTATTTGCTACGTACCTATGGAATCCTGTTATCTTTCACATCCCTTGCCAGATTTAATTCTAACTGGGCCTTAGCTTTCCTAACCTGGTCCCTAGCTTCCCGGACAATGTTCCTATACTCTTCCCAGGCCGCCTGTCCTCGCTTCCACCTTCTATAAGCTTCTTTTTTCCCTCTAAGTTTCCTCAGCAGCTCCTTGTCCATCCATGGAGGTCTCCTGGCCCCTCCTGCTGCACTTCCTTCTAGTTGGGACGCAACAGTCCTGAGCACATAGCAGGTGATTCCTGAATATCGACCAACAGTCTTGGGCTCCGCTGCCCTCTAAGACTATATCCCATGGAACCTTACTAAGGAGGTTCCTGAAGAGGCCAAAGTCTGCTTTCTTGAAGTCCAGGGCAGCGAGCTTGCTGCATGCTCTTCTCACTGTCCTGAGGATCTCAAACTCAACCATCTCGTGATCACTAGAGCCAAGGCTGCCCTGGAGCATCACATTTCCAACCAGTCTCTCCCTGTTGGTGAGCACAAGGTCAAGCATTACAGCTCTCCTTGTCGGCTCCTCTGTTACTTGAAAGAGGAAGTTGTTTGGTTGCTTATGGCTTTATCTAGTCAGGTCTAAACGTCCAAGGATAGTGTCTGCCCAAATCAGTTCCAGCGCTTGATTTTACTCACAAGGAAGAAGTTTTCTTTTGTTTCTGTTTAGCCTGGTGGTCTCTTGTCCTTCCAGTATGCAGCACAGTAAAGAGTGTGGCACTGTGTTCCAAACTATCAATATACGTGTGCTCCTCCTGAGGTCACTGTACAGCGAGTGGTTTGTTGTTTGGGGTTTTTTTTCTCTTTCTGTAGTTTCATTCAAGGTACATTCAGTCTGAGTAATTCAAACGTATTATCTCAGCCAAGTGAGGTCGTGAAGAGAAATCCTATGCTAATCTTACCCTTTATCGTTCAAGGTAAGCGTACATGGTACAGTGGAAAGATCATTTTATAGATATATGAATGACCTTGAAATAATCCAAGATATTGGAAACTGTGTTAGTTGCAACTTCAGCCTTAAAAGTTTAGCTAATGTTCTGGACTTTTGAAAGCTTGCCTTTTGTGAAAAGGAGAAAAACTAGACAGGTTTAAAATTCATTGCTTTCTGGCCATTTTATTTTTATAGGAACTGCTTTTCCAGATTTCCCAAAATACTAACCCTTCTGATCCTACAGAAGGCAATCTGTCTTTCCCTTTTTTATTTGTTTGTTTGTTTTAATATTAAGTTTATTACCTTATTAACATGATACTTTGGGATTTTCTGTTAGCTTCTGCTTAAAGACAAATCATTTGTTCATAGTGAAAAGAACATTAGCTGTCTCTGTCTTAGGTGTTGCTTTCATTATTATCTTAAGGAGTCATCCTGATTCCAGGACATAGGCTGCCTAGTTTGAATTTGAGTAATAGTGTCAGGAGGAACAGTGTTTTTTCCCTCTGGAATGTAGTTAAATGCAAAGTTCATTACAATGCAGAACATCAGTTCAAATGAGTTCAGAAATCCCACTTTTTGCATTGCATCAGATGAAAATTTTCCATCTCTTCCTAAGAAAAGAGAATTCTTTTCTTACTATAATGGTTAAAACCCAAACCTATCACCAAAAAGTGAAAGCCATTCCATTTTTGTGGCTTTCTGGGTTGCTCTCTTCTCCTTAAATCTTGCAGAAAACCTCCGGTATGATACATTTATATTATCAAATAATTTAGCTTAATGGGAAAGAATTGTTAGAATGAAACAGTGGTGTCAAGGACCCAGCTTTCATACTGGACAGATTTCAGAAAATTTAAGTTCAAAATAGACCCTGGTGGTACCATGGGCTGATACTGGAGTCTGCTAGGTGTGTTCTGAAGTGTATCTATCTTCCAGTCGAATTTTATCCAAAACAATTTTAGTTTACTTTATTTGAGAACACTCTGTGGTATGAATAAAAGCATAGTAAGTAGGGAGAGTAAGGAAATTTGGTTCAAAACAATGTAATAAAATGTAAATGAAGAGGAATCCATTCCAAACTAAATTGTAATATATAGAGGATGCAGGAGCTAATTCACAAAATAAAATCCTGTATATCTTATTAATTTTGAAAAGGAAACCTTAGAATATTCAAAATAACAATTAATAAATATCTATATTTTATTTTATTCTCTTACACCCTTACACAAAGATATAATGTCAAAAGTCAAGAGGTGGCTTGTAATTGTCTTTGGACATACAGTGTAGTGCAAGCAGTAATGTCTTGCATGTATTTCTGAAACAGATTCTGTAGGGTGATATGTCATGGAGTTTGAAATAACTCACTTTCATTATCTTGACTTCAAATTAATAAAGTTATAGCTGATTAAATAATTCATGATATTAAATTGCTGAATTTGTTCTTATTTTAATAAATGGTTATCAGTTATTTTAACAATGAGAATCAGAGCTCCCTGACAAACGTGTAACATCATTAATTTAAACTACTTATAGTCATTCCATAGATATTTCCAAGAACAACCTGAAAGAAACACCTTTAAAATTCATAGTCACAAAAGTTTTTGGCATTCCCATGCACAATTATTTTGTTGCTAGCTACAGAGCTTGCTACAGCTATACTGGCAGAACCTTTACACACTCTTAATGTTACATGTTTTAGAGAAAAATTGACAGTGTTGCTCCTGACTACACCACAGAATACATCAGAAAAATATTTAGAAAGGCAGCTGAAGGAAGGATAAAGAAGAAAGCCTCAAATTACTCTGACCTCTAGAAAATTGAAATGCTAAGGAAGAAAGAAACCTGTATTTCTGAAAGCTAAAAAATATTTTGAACTTTTTTCTTTCCAATCATCTGAAAATTAGAAGGGAAAATTACAATGCATATTTTCTGGCCAAAAAAGGTCAATAGTCTGATTAAAATACTTTGTGAATTTAGTTACACAACTGCAGAGTTAGTGGAATTTTATTTTATTCGGTTTTCATTTTTTAATACTATTTTTTCTTTACATTTTTAAGAAAGTAAAACCTTCAGCTGAAGCTAATTACTTAGCTTTGATTGTTAACAACATTCTCGTTTCTTGAAAAATTTTTCCACAGGCTTAATTTTTATTTCATTAGATTACGAAATACAGTTAATTTTGTATCAATGGGCATAGTCTTCTGAGGTGATTATAATAGGATCACAAAGGCATTCTTTTTTAAAACTTTCCCCTAGTCAGGCTTAGCTTCTTCATACTTAGCTTTCTTCATACTTAGCATTCTTGACTTCTCTAATAGGATATTTTCATAAATGCATGATCACTTAGAACTATAGAAGCATGACAAACTCTTCCCAAGAGAAAAATATTTCTTTTAGGTATTTTAGGTTTGGATAATTTTGTATTAAATATTGTAGTTTTAGTTCAGGAAGTGATTTCTAGTCAGATCAGCATTGTTGGCTTACAAATAGCACAGTAAGAAAAAAATACGATGATGACATTTGGAAACAATGCAGTCCAATCATAAACACATTGTAAAACACTAATCAAAGATGTCCAACATATATTCTCTGGGTTTGTTTGCCTTTTTCTATTAATAATATTGTTTTGATGAAAATGGGAATTTTACTTTTTAAGGCTCGACTTGTGTATCCTTTCATCCATCGTCATTGTCATTGTGATGTCATAAACCCAGCTCTTTAAGTAGAAAACTAACAGAAATAATGCATGAAATGCTTGAGGGGAAAAAAGTAAATGGGTCCAATACTCAGCCACATCTGATCTACGGATGCACTAAGTCTTTCAAAGCTTCATGTGACCTCCTACTCTCTGGAAATTTGCTACAATACAAGTTGCAAAGAAATAACTCTATCTTATATTGCATAAGGTAGATACAAGGTTTATGTGGAACCTCTTTATGGGGGATGAAACTATACCACACCCTTTCCATTCGCATCAGTCCTACCAGCAGCAGTGAGACATTTAATAAAGATGTACTAATGCAAATTCCATCTGTTTTATATTAGTGAAGAATTGCCCTAAATTATCTCCTAACTGTCTCTGGGTTAAATTATCCCTGTATTTTTAAATAGACATTTGAAATGAGGAGAGTCAAAATTAAAATGAAGAAAATATGAAGACAGGGCAAAAAAGATATTAATGACACCATTTTCCTTCAGAAAAACATCAATTCTGGAAAGTAATAGTTAGGTTGTATTTAATTTCTAACCAAGCTGTATGAAGTAGGGATTTCTTTTGATCCATAGATTTTTATATAAAGAACACAGTATTATTGTACATAAGAGCATAACAATTCTTGCACAGGAATTCTAGAATCAGGGCTATAAATTTAATTTATGATAAAAAATATCTCTTAAAATAATATCTGTCTTGATGCCACAATTTAATATGGCAGACAATTCACCGTTGGATCATGAAGAATGAATGCCCTACATCATAAGAAGATAAAATACTCTATGCAATTTCTCTCTATAGTGTTCATTCTTCTCTTCCTTACTTTTAAACAGTAGTAGGCATATATGCTGGTTATCTTTGCTACCAAAAAACCCACCCATATAACCAAACAACCAACCAAAAAACATTTCACTTCAAGATTGTACAAGCAGTACAGCACACTGAAGTACTCGGTGCATTCTTTGCTGCATCATATGTTACTTTAGGTAGATTCATTATTTAGCACACTTAAATGTTCCAAATGCACCAATCTGGAGAAATAGATAAATATGAAGAAAATAAATTATGCTTGTACCTCCATATTTTGAAATGAACCATGTTCAGCATCATAGATCTAAAGAATTTAGTATCTTCTTTAATTGAAAGCTTTTGAAAGTTTGGAGACATCACACTAAAAAAAAAAAAAAAAGCCAAAAAAAAAAAAAAAACCTCAAACCATAATACAGGTAAAAGTGAGGAATAGAGAGAGCGATCAGCTAAAAAAAAAAAAAAAATTAAAAAATTATTCCATCTTTTGTATTCATTTCAGAGAAGTATTAGAGGAATGTGTATTTGTTTCTTTCCATTCAAAAGAGACTGTGGACTACAATGAACAAATGCAAATTAAAGCTGGTGGCTATTATCATGACTGTGTTAGAATGCAAGATAGACTTGATCAAGGGCAAAATGTATACCTAAAAATTTATATTATTAATATTTTGCTGTTCAACTTAGTAAAATACTAAGCCTCATAGTGGGACACACATGCTAGCAATTCATTGAAGACATTCATATACTTTACCAAGCTCCAGCTACTTCATTACACTCTGATCCTTCAAGTTGAAGTAGCTGAAGAAAGTCCTAAAAACCACCAAGTGTTAATTGGTTCAGTGCTTGAAGGATGGATAATCTTCTACTGCCTCGTGTCTAGCGAGGTGCTCTGCAATGGTGGTTGCATAAACTATTAGCTCCTTGGGAAAGAAATTCAGTCCAGCTGCATAATTACTGATGCCTCTTCTGCATTAAATGTTTATGCTAATGACAATCCAGCAGTGCTCCCAAACTTGAAAATCTTGTGGTTATTATTGTATGTAGCAAGATGGAGAGTTTTTTAAGTTATTAGTTACTACATTTCATGTTCCAGCAAAACATAGAATCATAGAATCATAGAATCGTAAGGGTTGGAAAGGACCTTAAGATCATCTAGTTCCAACCCTCCTGCCTAGGGCAGGGACACCTTGCCCTAAACCATGTGGCTCAAGGCTCTGTCCAACCTGGCCTTGAACACCGCCAGGGATGGAGCATCCACAACCTCCCTGGGCAACCCATTCCAGTGCCTCAGCACCCTCACTGTAAAGAACTTCTTCCTTATATCTAATCTAAACTTCCTCTGTTTAAGTTTGAACCCATTACCCCTTGTCCTACCACTACAGTCCCTAAGGAAGAGTCCCTACCCAGCATCCTTGTAGACCCCCTTCAGATACTGGAAGGCTGCTATGAGGTCACCACGCAGCCTTCTCTTCTCCAGGCTGAACAGCCCCAACTTTCTCAGCCTGTCTTCATATGGGAGGTGCTCCAGCCCTCTTATCATCCTCGTGGCCCTCCTCTGGACTCGCTCCAACAGCTCCATGTCCTTTTTATGTTGAGGACACCAGAACTGTACGCAGTACTCCAAGTGGGGTCTCACAAGAGCAGAGTAGAGGGGCAGGATCACCTCCTTTGACCTGCTGGTCACGCTTCTTTTGATGCAGCCCAGGGTACGGTTGGCTTTCTGGGCTGCAAGCGCACACTGCCGGCTCATGTTAAGCTTTTCGTCAACCAACACCCCCAAGTCCTTTTCTGCAGGGCTGCTCTGAATCTCTTCTCTGCCCAGCCTGTAGCAGTGCCTGAGGTTGCCCCGACCTTACAATTGGCTTGGTTAAACTTCATAAGGTTGGCATCGGCCAACCTCACAAGCGTGTCAAGGTCCCTCTGGATGGCATCCCTTCCCTCCAGCGTATCAACCGAACCACACAGCTTGGTGTCGTCGGCAAACTTGCTGAGGGCGCACTCAATCCCACTGTCCATGTCGCCAACAAAGATGTTGAACAGGACCGGTCCCAACACCGATCCCTGAGGGACACTACTCGTTACAGGTTTCCAACTGGACATCGAGCCATTTACCACAACTGTTTGCGTGTGGCCATCGAGCCAGTTTTTGATCCACCGAGTGGTCCATCTATCAAATCAATGTCTCTCCAATTTAGAGACAAGGATGTCATGCGGGACAGTGTCGAACGCTTTGCACAAGTCCAGGTCGATGACGTCAACTGCTCTGCCCCTGTCCATCAGTTCCGTGGCTCCATCATAGAAGGCCACCAAATTGGTCAGGCAGGATTTCCCCTTAGTGAAGCCATGTTGGCTGTCACCAACCACCTCGTTGTTTTTCATGTGCCTTAGCATGTTTTCCAGGAGAAACTGTTCCAAGATTTTGCCAGGCACAGAGGTGAGACTGACTGGTCTGTAGTTCCCTGGGTGTTCCACCTTCCCCTTCTTGAAAATGGGGGTTATATTACCCTTCTTCCAGTCATCAGGAACTTCACCTGACTGCCAGGATTTTTCAAATATGATGGACAGTGGTTTAGCAACTTCATTCGCCAGCTCCTTCAGGACCCGTGGATGGATTTCATCAGGTCCCATGGACTTGTGCACGTTCAGGTTCTTAAGATGGTCTTGA
The DNA here is from genome assembly GCF_004027225.2 of Strigops habroptila. Classification (NCBI taxonomy): domain Eukaryota; kingdom Metazoa; phylum Chordata; class Aves; order Psittaciformes; family Psittacidae; genus Strigops; species Strigops habroptila. The sequence continues at coordinate 31,195,462 of NC_044277.2, read as the reverse complement.
ACCTGATCCTCTCCTACAGTGGGCCTAAGGTCTTCATTCTCACGGTCCCTGCATTTGCTTTCCAAGACTTGGGTGGTGTGGTCAGAGCATTTGCTGGTGAAGACTGAGGCAAAGAATTCGTTAAGAACCTCAGCCTTCTCCACATCCATGGTAGCCAGTTCTCCAGATAGCTTCTGGAGAGGGCCCACATTGTCTCTAGTCTATCTTTTATTTGCTACGTACCTATAGAATCCTTTCCTGTTATCTTTCACATCCCTTGCCAGATTTAATTCTAACTGGGCCTTAGCTTTCCTAACCTGGTCCCTAGCTTCCCGGACAATGCTCCTATATTCTTCCCAGGCCGCCTGTCCTCGCTTCCACCTTCTATAAGCTTCTTTTTTCCCTCTAAGTTTCCTCAGCAGCTCCTTGTCCATCCATGGAGGTCTCCTGGCCCTCCTGCTGCACTTTCTTCTAGTTGGGATGCAACACTCTTGAGCACGTAGCATCCTTGAATCCTTGAACATCGACCTTGAATATCCTTGAATATCGACCAGCAGTCTTGAGCCCCCCTGTCCTCTAGGACTGTATCCCATGAAACCTTACTAAGGAGGTTCCTGAAGAGGCCAAAGTCTGCTTTCTTGAAGTCCAGGGCAGCGAGCTTGCTGCATGCTCTTCTCACTGTCCTGAGGATCTCAAACTCAACCATCTTGTGATCACTAGAGCCAAGGCTGCCCTGTAGCATCACATTTCCAACGAGTCCCTCCCTGTTGGTGAGCACAAGGTCAAGCATGGCACCTCTCCTCGTCGGCTCCTCTATTGCTTGAAAGAGGAAGTTGTCTTCCACACAATCGAGGAACCTCCTGGATTGCTTGTGCCGGGCCGTACCGTCCCTCCAACAGATGTCAGGATGGTTGAAGTCCCCCATGAGGACCAGGGCCTGCGAGCGTGAGGCTGCTCCTATCTGTCTGTAGAGCGCGTCATCCACAGAGTCCTCTTGATCAGGCGGCCTGTAACAGATCCCCACCGTAATGTCCCCCATTGCTGTTTTCCCTTTGATCCTGACCCACAAACACTCTGTTACCTCATCACCCGTCCCCAGACAGAGTTCCATACTCTCTAGCCTATCACTAACATAGATAGCAACGCCCCCTCCCCGTCTGCCTGGCCTGTCTTTTCTGAACAGCCTGTAACCTTCCATTCCGACATTCCAGTCATAGGACCCATCCCACCATGTTTCTGTGATACCAATGACATCATATTCCCATAGCCTTGCACACATCTCTAATTCCTCTTGCTTGTTCCCCATACTATGGGCGTTTGTATAGAGGCATCTTAGCCGAGCCCCAAATGCAGCCAACCCAATGGCTGGGGCAGCTGGAACATCTCTACATCGCTCCAAGCACTTATCACAGGTGCTGGCAACTGACCAGGAGTGTTGGGATGGATCAATGCTCCCCTCTCCCAACACATCTAGTTTAAAGCTTTCTTGACCAGCCTGGCAAGCCTCCTACCAAAACAGCTCTTCCCCTTCTTTGTCAGACCAGCTCCACCAGCCTCCAGTAGATTTGGGCTCCCAAATGGAGCCCCATGTTCTAAATAGCCAAACCCCTGACTATGGCACCACCATTCTAACCATTTATTAACCTGCCAAATGCGCCTAGCTTTTTTAAGGTCCTCCCCTTTGTCCTGGAGAATCGATGAAAAAACTATCTGAGCTCCAGAGCCCCTAACCACCTCTCCCAGGGCTCTGTAGTCCTTCTTAATGTCCTCCAGGCAACTGCTGTCTATATCTCTAGCACCCACATGGACCACTAGAAGGGGGTAATAGTCAGCAGGACTTACTAGAGCAGGCAGCCTCTCAGCAACATCCCTGATCCGAGCCCCCGGCAGGCAACACACCTCCCTCGAGACTGGATCAGGCCGGCAGATGAGCGCCTCTGTGCCTTTCAAAGTAGAGTCCCCTACTACTATGACCCTACTACATGAGGTCCTGTTCAATTTAAAGTCTCTTAACAAGATTTTTCCCAACACAGCAAAGATCTTACACAGTGTGGTTGTAATAACTCTATCTGAAAAGTTGAAGGCCTGTGAATCACAGGGACTGAGGGGTCCAGGCTGGGCTGAAACAGGGTCATGGGTCATGGGCAAGGTAGGGGAGGCCCCAGGGTGGCTGCAAAAGAACAGGCAGGGTTGGCAGTGCCACCAGGCCCTGGTGTTTAATCTGGACACATTACATCATAGCTCATCCTTCAAACACCTTCAAGGCATCTCTGAATGGTCACATATGAATTAGAGCTTCTCCCCCAAAACAGGCGGAGGGATCAATACCCCAACTGAAGTGCATCTATATCAGTGCATGCAGTGTGGGGAACAAACAGGAGGAGATGAAAGATGTTGTGCTGCTGGAAAACTATGATACAGTTGCAATCATGGAAACATCATGTGATGACTTGCACAACCAGAGTGCTGCAATGGATGGCTATGAACTCTTCTGAGGGATAGGCAAGGAAGGAGAGGTGGTGGGGCAGCCCTGTATGTTAAGGGGTGTTTGTATTGTCTAGAGCTTAATGATGGTGACTCTAGGGTTAAGTGTTATGGTTAAGAATTAGGGTGAATGCCAGCAAGGCAGATATCATGATGGGAGTCTGTTGCAGACCACCCAACCAGGATGAAAAGGCAGCAAAAATATTCCATAAGCAGCTGGGAGAAGTCTCGCTATCGCTAGACCTTGTTCTCATGTGAGAATTCAACTTACCAAAAGTCTGGAAATACAATACGGTTGAGAGGAAACAGTCTAGGAGGCTTCTGATTAACTTCCTAACAAAGCTGGTGAGTGAGCCAGCTAGAGAAGGTGCCCCATTGGACGTGTTGTTCATGAACAGAGAAGGACTTGTGGGTGATGTGATGATTGGAGGCCATATTGGGCATAGTGATCATGAAATTATAGAGTTTTCAGTCCTTGAAGAAAAAGGAGGGGTCAGTGGAACTGCTACCTCGGACTTCCAGAGGGCAGACTGTGGCCTGTTTTGGAGTCTGGGCAACAAAGGCAGTCCTGAAAGGCAAAGGAGTCCAGGAAGACTAGACATTGTTCAAGAAGGAAATCTGAAAGGCAAAGGAGCAGGCCATCCTGTGCTGAAAGATGAACCAGTGGGGGAAAAGACTGGCCTGGCTGAACAGAGAGCTCTGACTGGAACTCAGAAAAAAAAAAAACAGAGAAGAAAGGATAGGCAACTCATGAGGACTAAAAGGATGTCACAGGGTTATGCAGGGGAAAAACTACAAGGGCCGAATCCCAACTACAACTTAATGTGGCTACTGATGTAAAATACAATAAAACCTGTTTCTATAAATACATTAGCAACAAAAGGAGGGCTAAGGAGAATCTCCACCCTTTATTGGGTGTGGAAGAAACACGGATGAGGAAAAGGCTGATATTTGTAACGTCTTCTTTGCCTCAGTCTTTAATAGTAAGACCAGTTCTAGGGTACTTAGTCCCCTCAGCTGGAAGACAGGGACAGAGAGAACAATGAAGCCCTCATAATCCAAGGGGAAATGGTCAGCGACATACTACACCACTTAGATACACACAGGTCTATAAGGCTGGGTGGAATTCATCCAAGGGAACGGAGGGAGCTGGCAGGAGAGCTCACCAAGTCACTTTCAAGCACTTATCACCAGTCCTGGCTAACCAAGGAAGTCCCACTGAACTAGAACTTGTTAAATGTGACACCCATCTGCGGGAAGGGCCAGAAGGAGGATCAAGGTCACTACAGGCCTATCAGTCTGATCTCAGCACCAGGGAAAGTTATGGAGCAGATCATCCTGAGTGCCATCATGTGGCACGTAAACTACAATGAGGTGATCAGGCCCAGTCAGCATGGGTTTATGAAAGGCAGATTCTGCTTCACTAGTCTGATCTCCCTCTATGACAAGCTGACCCACTTAGTAGATGAGGGAAAGGGCATGCATGTTGTCTACCTAGATTTTAGTAAAGCCTTTGACACCATTTCCCACAGCATTCTCCTGGAGAAACTGGCCGCTCATGGCTTAGATGGGTGCATGCTTTGCTGGATAAAAGAATGTCTGGATAGCCAGCCCAAAAAGTGGTGGTGAATGGGGTTAAATCCAGTTGGTAGCTGGTCATAACTGGTGTTGCCCAGGGCTCAGTATTGGGGTCAGTTCTGTTTAATATCTATCAATAATCTGGACAAGGGGATAGAGTGCACCCTCAGTAAGTTTGCAGCTGATATGAAGTTGGGCAGGAGAGTTGATCTGCTTGAGAGTTGGAAAGCTCTACTACAAGAAGGATCTGGAGAGACTGGATTGATGGGCCAAGGCCAATCGTATGAGGTTCAACAAGAACCTAAGTGCAGGTTCCACACAATAGTGTGGCCAGCCGAATGCAGGGCAGTGGCTGTACCCCTATACTCAGCACTGGTGAGGCTGTACTTTGAATAGTGTGTTCAGTTTTGGGTCACTTGCTACAGGAAAGACATTCAGGTGCTAGAGCATGTCCAGAGAAGAACAATGAAGCTGATGAAGGGTCTAGAGAATAAATCTTATAAGGAGCAGCTGAGGGAACTGGGGTTGCTTAGCCTGGAGAAAAGGAGGCTCATGGGAGATCTTATTGCTCTCTACAACTACCTGAAAGGAGGTTGTAGCAAGGTGAGGGTTGGTCTCTTCTCCCAAGTAACCAGCAATAAGACAAGAGGAAATGGCCTCAAGTTGCATCAGAGGAGGTTGAAGTTGGATATTGGGAAAAATTTCTTCACCAAAAGGGTTGTCAAGCACTGGAACAGGCTGCCCAGGGAAGTGGTGGAGTCACCATTCATGGAGGTATTTAGACGTGTAGGTGTGGCACTTAGGAACATGGTTGGGTGGTGGATTTGGTAGTGTTAAGTTAGCAGTTGGACTCAATGATCTTAAAGGTCATTTGCAACCTAAATGATTCTACAGCTGAAGAGGAAAGTTTCTGCCTGCCAGAAAGCCACAGAACTGTTTCACTAGCAAAGAAGTGAAATGAAGCAGAATTTGTTAAGAGGTCTTGTGCATCTTGAAAGCTTGTCATATAATAAGAAGAGGGCTGAAAATACCAATTTTTAGCTTAAATGCTTGCAATTAACACTAAGAATGTTGCTTGTAATCTAAAGATTTACAAATAATAATCGTTCATTCAGGAAGATCAAAAAAAGTAGAACACATTTTTAAAAACTGATTAGTGTCATTTTATTTGAAGCAAAAGGCCTAATTTCGGTGATATGTGTCCATGTTCAGAAGTGGAAAATGAGTAGTTTTCTTGGCAGTTTAATGTTTCCCTGAAGAAATGCTTAAATAGATTTTCATCACTTCTGATTTCTTCCACAAAATTTCTCAGCCTAAATTGTTAATTTAACTTGTCGTTAAAACAAATAATTTGTAATTTTAGGATAAAAAATATCCTAAAAAAGAGAGGCAGAATGGTCTGACACACAGACAAACAATTAGGCTTATTTAGAAAGATTTTTATCATCACAATTTTGGTCAGTGCAAAAGTGTAGGAGATGCCGAAATATGCCCTCAGCTAAACTAGTTGATGTAAAACACAAGATGGCCAGGATCTTGAAGAACATTGCTGATGCAAAAAAAAAATCTGAATTCCTCTTTCAAAAAAGTTCTCTCATTTGCATAACATTAATTATTCTCACTTAATTTGCTTCCATCTCCTGCAGTGCAAAAATTTATGCAGATATATCTAGTTTCCATCATCTGTTTTCTGTGTCTTTCTCAAAAAGACAACTCAAACTCTATTTTTGGTTTTGATTCATTTGTACTTAGAGTTGAACATCTGTGAAGGTTATCCTAGCTGCAGTTCTAGAGAACTGGTTAACCATAATACAAATATTCCTGCTATATTTCTCTTACATTTGGATCACTCATTTCAAGACCAGTCTCTTCAATGGTCCCTTACTTTCTACTGATAGCTTTAATTTGAAAATCAATGCTGTCAGTGTGTCACCTTACAACACATAACATCAACCACAAAGAAGTCCCCAGGCCATTAATGTTTCTACGGAAGTATTCAATTTGTAATCAGCAAATGTATCAGGGAAAGGTGTAGACCTGGACTCACAAGTTCTTTATTGTCTTTTCCTTAAACTTCTTGATCTCTAGCCCTCAACATTGTAAAAGAAGTTCAGATGTGATGTGGTATCCAGGAAGATGAAAATACTGAAGAAATATGGATAGTACAGGTAGTGTCTGTTTCCCTGTGTGCTCACTCCTGGTCTATGCTGTCTCCGAATAAAGAAGCCTATGGGAAATTTTTATCTAAATATGATCACTTCTTTACTTCTTTTGGGTTTGATGCCGTTCTCCATGAAGCCTAAATTGGCACAGCTCATTTCTCTTAACTTGGTTTATCTTCCTGGAGTTGATTTATTAGTATGTTCAAGTTCTTACAGCTGCCATAACTTGACAAACCCCAGAGCCTTCATTCAAAGAGGCACTCTAGTGCAGTCACAAATGGAGAGCTTTTTTTTTTTTTTTTAATTATTATTATTATTTAGAGGACAGAAATAGTTGATTTATTTTATTGAGGACTTAGAACTAGACTCCATTCTTTACACTGACAATGGAAAGCAGTTTGTGCCTTCAGAGGGAATTTCATTATAGGTTAGATGCCTAAAACTAGGTTTAAGAGTACCTCAAAATATACTTTTAGGACAAGAAGAAGTTAATTGGTTTTGTACCTATTATTTAAGTGAAATATTTCTGGAATTGAATGAAGTGGGACAAGTGGGACTTCTCTATTTATTAGTTCTGTAATTTTACTAAATGTAGGACTTTGAAAGCAACAACAGTGTAGTGTTTTCATGGACAATTTGTGCAGCTGCAATGCAAGAGGCTACCTCATATTATAAGGCTCTTTATTCCTTGAGGTGATCTTACATGTATTGCATCATGATTGCCAAAGAATAATAGATAAAAATCCTGCCATTGCTTTCCTTCAGTGCATTTCTCCTAGTTCTTTTGTTACTTCCTACAAGTGAATGAACTAGATTCAACATATACAGATAACTTATGGACTAAACAGGGAGGTCTTTATTTTGGCCAAAAAAAAAACAAAACAAAACAAAAAACAAACAAATAAGATTGGATGCTGATTATTTTCTGATCTACTGTAGCCTTGCCTAAATTTCCTCTTTTTTATTTTTTTTTTTTATTGTCAAAAAGTGACCTGTTATGTTTCATATATGAAAGGTGTGCATTAAAAGAATATGAGCTAGCAAATATCTTTACTGAAGCACTGTTGGCAGCCGAGATCACTGACAACTTCCTGGCTGTGATTCATAATCTATATTGGTGCCTTTGAGACAGCAAGCTATTGATTTTTTCCCAGTCTATAATCCGAGACCATATACACAGCTTGTTAGACATCTGTGGGAATATAAACTGAGTTTTGATACAATTTAGGGAGCTTCTGTTACAGGGCACTTAGTTTTTGTCTTTGAGAAAATCTTTACACATCTGTGTAATCTTGAAGAGATTTTTTAACAGATAATTCAATTGAGTTTGGGTTATCTTTTCTTTTCTTTTCTTTTCTTTTCTTTTCTTTTCTTTTCTTTTCTTTTCTTTTCTTTTCTTTTCTTTTCTTTTCTTTTCTTTTCTTTTCTTTTCTTTTTTTCCTTTCCTTTCCTTTCCTTTCCTTTCCTTTCCTTTCCTTTCCTTTCCTTTCCTTTCCTTTCCTTTCCTTTCCTTTCCTTTCCTTTCCTTTCCTTTCCTTTCCTTTCCTTTCCTTTCCTTTCCTTTCCTTTCCTTTCCTTTCCTTTCCTTTCCTTTCCTTTCCTCTCCTCTCCTCTCGTCTCTTCTCTTCCCTTCCCTTCCCTTCCCTTCCCTTCCCTTCCCTTCCCTTCCCTTCCCTTCCCTTCCCTTCCCTTCCCTTTCCCTTTCCCTTTCCCTTTCCCTTTCCCTTTCCCTTTCCTTTTCGTAAACTGCTTCCCAGGGTAGAACTCATATGAAGAACATTTCAAATGTGTAATAATAATAAAACATAGGGAAGTCTTTCTAATACTAATACTATTATAGCTTTTTTCTTCTTTTAATTTCCTTTGATTTTTTCAAGTATAATTTGGAAGTACTCTTGGTTTTTCATGTTTAACTTCTTGTCCACATTACTTGCCCTTCCTAGGGAAACATTCCTGTCATTACTGTAATACTTATGGTACATATGCGCAAATACAATTCAAAAGAACAATCACTAACTGCAATGCAGTTTCTCCTGCATGAAAGAGTACTGGAGCAAGTCCACTAAAAATCTTCCAAAAACAGACATTCGCTAAAAAAATATTTCTCAGGTTCAAGCCACTGCACTCTGATTTATTAAATTAACTACACCTACTGGTAATTCTCTGTCTTCTGAGAGTAGCCTATGGAAAAGGAAGAGGCTAATACAGTTTGAAGTTTATGCATTAAGGTAGGAACACCAAAAGGAACAGTCTTAATATATTTTCTTTTAAATATTTTTTAATATTTGTCCAAGAAGACTTTAAGAGCTACCATACAAGGCAAAAATAACTCTGAAGAGCTTTGTAGATTTCAGATGACAGAAATATCTCTGTGCATGTCATCACATTGCATGTTAGTCTGGAAGGTTAGGAAAATATTTACACTAAGTCTCCAAAATCAAAGTAAGGCATTCTTGATTGTATGTGAAGTATAATTTAGCTAAACTTGGATGATCCAGAAACCATATAGTCAGAATGGGATAATTGCTCATTTTCTTTTATATGAAAGATAAATTTTCTTAATAAGGAGAAAAGCAAAATATTTGGATGCGTATCTGTATTAGCAAAAATTCGTGTTGAAAAATTAGACCAATTTTCATTAGTAGTAGGAAAAAAAATATCTTTACATTAAATAACATAATAGTAAAAAACTCTCATTGGCATGGACAGTTTCTAAATGGAATTTTGCAATAGACCATTTCAAATCTCTTTTTCAAAATAGTTTTTCATACACCGTAAAGTTGTGTGGGTTTTTTGCTAGCTCATTTATCTATAGCTTCGTTGGTTTCCAGGAAAATAAATTAAGCCCCTAATTTTTCATACGTTTACACATTTTCGCAATCTGAAGATCATGAGTACATCAACTGGATTAGTATCATGCTTTAAGTTAAACAAAATGCAATGTTTCTGCAAGGTCAGATATACTGAAATATATGAAAAGTTTGAAATCTGGAATAATGAGTAGATAGAGTATGAAAAAATGAGTTTATTATATTTGTTTCAATCTAAATGAAAAAGCACAGTGTACAGCATTACTGCCCACTGTTCATCTCATTTTAACAGTCTAATTTAAGCTAAACATGTACAGAAAACTTTAAATGAAACCTTTAAATGAAAGTTACTTTTTACTCTATGTTTAATTCTTTTTTCAGATAATCTTAGATCTTCCTGTCTTTACCCTTGCCACTTTCCTATCCACCTCCTGGGACCTACTAAAGAGCAAGAAGACAATTTATGAGGACTGACTCTGTCAATCCAGACTCCAAAATGAAAAATGAAGGACAAAATGATAATGAAGCAAGGAGAATATGTTGATGTTTGGGATGTTAATTATAGGTCACCAGGTTATCCAGACCAACTAATTTAAAGAGGGAAATCAAAGGATTAGCTCTTCATTTTATGCTTCAATGTTTCAGTTTTAATGTCAAGCAAAATATTTGTTATTCATTATTTCTGGAAATCTGAAAGGAGTTTGGATCCATTCATCATTTCAACAATGTGAGAAAGCAGATCATCCTTGCTCGTATCACAAGAAGGTAAAGGAAAAGAAAAGGAGAGTGAGCAGACACTGTAGTCATGAGCACTTTAGAAATGCATGTGACGATAAAAGTGATAAAGTAGGAGATGGAGTCTAGTTATCAATAGCAGATAACACAGTTTTGCTAAACAAACTGCTGTCCTTGGAGTAAGTAGTTCAAAATTGTTCTACCTACACACAGGTACATAGTTCAGCAAAGCTTTATCTCATTCAGGCTTTGATGCATTTTAAAAAATGGTTACATAATGAAGAGAAATGTCACTGCTTAGTGCATGTCTCTCTAGGTCTGTACACTTACAGAAAGGCTGGAGACAAATGCTCCTTAGTTATAATTTTCCAACTGGAATGTTACATACTCAACAATACAAAAGATACAGAAATTGCAGACTGACCTGTTAGTTGCCCTTTCCTATCTTCTAAATTCAGTATTGTAACAAATGCTGTTTCCCAATGTGAAAGTAAGAGTATGATTATATTCAAATCCTACTGCGTGAGGGACAAATACTTCCATTTTTACTCTTTTATTGCTCAGCAGAACTTGCACTCGCCATTCACCCAACGCCCTTTTACCATCTGCTTATTACAACTTAGTAATAAGTCACAAGCTATCTTTTAATGAACATCACATAGTAAAAAATAAGCACACTTTTTGAGAATTCATTTCGTTCAATGAATCATTGATTTCATTATCACAAAGGGTAAGAACATGTTATATAAAATGCATACACCGTTTTTTTCATCCAGAGACAAACTACTGAGTATCAGTAACCGTTAGAAAAAGTTAGTACCCCAAGTAAGGTCATTCTATATGCTCTTTCTTTCTTTTACATAAGGATATCAACCTACACACAGAAAGGCAGGCAATGCCTGTATCACACCACAAGCTTTTCAAGAGACCATATCTTCCTTTGCCTTTTGATAGCTCATAGTGCAAGCCTGTCTGAATCTTCAGCTAAAGTAGGAGAGTAAGTTCTAGAGTAATAAACCTAGTAAATTATAATTCCTCTCATATTTATGACTAGGACCTGGAAATCAGCACAGGGGAGAAACTGGGCAAAACCCATGCTATATAAGGGTGAAATGTGTTGTAAAGTTAATAAAGTACATCCCAGGGAAGGGAGCCTCAGCATATGTTTATCACTTGGATTTGGGAATGGGTGAGATAAAGGACTTGCTATTTGGAACCCCCTTTTTTTGTTTTAAGGGAAGTCCTCAGGGCCGGCTAGCTGCCTTACTAGATATATGATTCTAAAATGCAGGGAGAGGAAGAGCAATGGTGACCACCAGAATCAATAAAGAGAGAAGGGTATGCCTTTTCCCTGATATATGAGAGACCAAGTCTAGAAACAAAACTTTCGATTTGTTTTATTGAGAATAACAGCCTGTTCTCCCAGGTAAATGAAAAGCAGGGTATCTTCCCAAAGCAAGCACTGAAGGGGAATTTTTTTTAACCCTGTGAAGGCCTCCATCATTCAATGGAAATAGCAAATGACCTCTAAGTATATATTTTGCTTTTTATACACCAAAAATAAGAAAGGTCCTTTAAATTGTCACCATGTAATTGTATAAAAATTGAGAATTTTAAATATTTACCATAAATAACTGAGAACCTGCTATTTCAGAATTTGCTTTAGTAGCCCATTACATAGAAAAACAACTTCAGTGAGACTTTATCACTCTTTCTGTGAGAATTAGAAAAAGGTAACTGTTTCTTAATTTTTTAGATACCTTCAGAACGTCTGTATTTAGTGGATTTAAATTAGCTTGACTAATATTGCAGAACCTCTAATTCAATAAATCACTACTTTCAGAATAGCATTTGCGTAATCTGCAGATGAAAAAATACGTAAGAGCAAAACTGAGAACAGGGATATATTTTGTTTGATATTTTTATACCAGCAACTACAGAACTAACTTCTGAAGCTCAGCCATCTCTGTTTTAAGGATGGATGATTATTCTTGTTTAATCTGCTTTATTTTTTCTCAGAAAAATATATTGTGTATGCTTGCCTCAAAGCTGGAGAACAATAGAGTGAATACTTGCACAGTCCACAGGGCTAAAGTAGAGACCACAGGCTCCTAGATAAGCAATTATTTTAATGAAACATTAGAATATTTCTATGAGTATTTATAAAGATGATTGTCTTTTGATGTGAAACATGTTAGGACTTGTGGTTTAGTGGGTTTCCAGTTTTTAAGAGATTCTTTTTTTTTTTTTTTCCCCTAGCAACTCCCAGAACTCCCATTCACTTCAATGGTAGCTGCAGGTGCTGAAAATCCATTTCAATGGTTCATACTGATTTGAAATTTTGCAGTGGTCTTTCTCTCACACACATGCTCACACATGTTCTTTACCTTTCTCTCTTTTTCCGTCCATCTGCCCAAGATTAAGACAAATCTTTCCAGATATGGATACTCATAGAGTGGTGGTATGAAAGTTGCAAAGAAGCAGTTAAATGAACTGAGAGGGGGGTGGGGAGGAGGGGTAAGGGAGAAAACAAGTGAAGTTCTCATGTTTTCCAGCCCTCTTCCCCCAAACTTTTAAAAATAAAATGCAACCTTATAACAAGGAGGTAGATTTCCTAGTAAATTAATTGAGACTCAGAGGTACATGCAGATGAATGAACTCTTTTAGAAGCACCTCTAATGCATTCTTACAAGGGTCATTGTGTTTTACAATGTAACAAAAAAGAAGGAAAAAAAAAGAACCTAAATCATATTTCATTTTTACTAGACTTGAAATAAAAATAGGCAATTGGAAATGCATTGTAAACAGGATTATTCAAACTCAGCTTGCCTTAAGATTGAAGCAGCTTTTAAGCAGGCTGTTATATAAAAGTCCAGTATTTCTGAGATTTTATGAGAGTAATCTAATGCATTGGTCAGACAAGGTTAAGAATAATGCCCTTGCAGTCTCCCTAGATGTAATGATAGCATTTGATGTGAATAAAAAGGCTTCACTTTCTGGGTGTTGTTCAGTTTCTGGTGAAACTGAACTGCACAGACATTTATTTGGAAATTTGAGTACAAACTTCAGTATTCTTCAGGGAAAAAAAAATATATCCACAGTCTTTTTGAATCTTTTTTCCTGAGTTTTATACTTATGCTTCATTGTCCATCTTTTCCTCCTTTCTCCACATTAGCTTTCAGAACACTTCCTGAGGCTTTTAGAAATGTCGTAAACTTACTGTATCATTACTGATGCACACAAGCAGGAACATAAATGAATACTGTATCTGGATCATATTCTTCTTTTTATAACCCATCCCGATATTTCAATCCCAGCTATTACACTGTTCATAAATCAGTTTGGGATCCTCTCTGGCTTTAAAAGTAATTATAATAAATCCAAAGATATGTTTATGTATAGGAGGCCAATTGAACCCTTTGCTTTTCAGTTTCCATTTAAATTGGTCTCCAGAGGTCTTACCCCAGGTTATTTATTCCTTTTTCTTTAGATCTGCTGTACAGATTTAATATTGCTTCTCTGCTTTGCAAAATTCAATAGATGCTGTACAGGTGGTTTTTTGTTCCTTCCCTTTTTTATTGGGGGAAGAGCTGTCACTAATTAAAAACAAAATGTATTTTGTATTTTTTTCTCTGATAATAAATAAACTTACTAAGAAATAGTGAAGACTGTCTTAAGAAATTTTTCTAGGTGCCTTGAATTTACTAATTCTAATAGAGCACAAACAACGTGTTAGTCTGCTCTGCAATTTTTCCATTTGCCTGACTATTAAGTATAATTCAGCTTCTAAGTCTTTTCTCTCTGTGTCTTTCTGATTAAATTCTCATACAGAAGTCATATCAAAGCAAGCTGGCATGTCAGTAGGTGTGGATCAGAGCAACTGAACTGCATGGCTGGAAAGCTTTGTCTGATCACACAGACTTCTGATTTCACAAACCTATTCTTCCAGAAATGCAGCAAATGCCAGAGTATCTTGAAGGAGGTCAGCTGAGAAAGAAGATGCAAATCTTAGCAATGACCTATTAAAAGCAACAGAAGAAATAAGGGAATTTGTTTCATGAAACACATACCTGAGGACCACCTTTCCACAGGATTTTATTTCACCTTCTTCATTTTATCTCCCTTCATTCTATAAATATAAAAATGTGAGCCACACATACAATTTAAATCTATGAGTAAAAATGTCCCTTTTCAAGTATAATAACTCATCAAGTAAATATCAAATATTTCAAATCCTTTACATTGTCATTGCAGGTGAAACTTAGAACTACTTTATAATAGAGAGAAAACAATAGGATTTCATATGCTTGGATTCTCATATAATTTCCACTTTAAGAAACTATACTTCAACAGTTTGATGTTTACAGAAATGGGCATATGAGCAGGGATATTTATGAGGAACCATACTATGCTGAACTTAGTATGCATAGCGACTGTTTATGCCCAGGAGCTGCCAGAATTTGCAATCAAGAAGGAGAGAGAGAGGAGAGGAGAGGGGAGGAGAGGAGAAGAGAGGAGAGGAGAGGGGAGGAGAGGAGAGGAAACGAGAGGAGAGGAATTTTGTAAAAGAGGTTTTGTGTTTTGTTTTTGTTTTTTAAGAAAGCTGACATATAATTAATCACAAGAGCTCAGCAGCTGTGGCTTAAAGAACAACTGCAAATTATAGTTTCTAGAAAGAAATTTTCAAATGGTGGTCTGGAAATTGGGAGGTTTTCTGGAGATTGAGGCTGTAGAATTAAGAAATGCTGGACGCTAATGAAAGCTGAACCAGAAAACCAGATGAGAAAAAAGGGCCCAACCTGCAACTACAAGATAAGCAAGTTAGTTTAGGAACTTTTATTTAATCTCTTACCAACAAAATTCAAGTTTTCTCTCTTTAAAATGCAGAGAGTATTTGTTCTGATTATTTGAGGTTTTTTAATTTATTTTCTGTTTTAATAGCACAGCCCTAGAATTTGGAAATCATCTGGAACATTGATTTGTAGGAGAGTGGAACACTTCTATTTCAGGGCTCTGATTAGCCCACTGTCACATCATAATGTGCCTTACCATTTTTAAATTGCCTCACATGTTGTTTTGGAGGATTGATGTCTATTTGCTTCTAAAGGATACTCAACAAACTGGCCCAAATTCTTTTTCATTAATTCAGATCAACAGTCCCAAATGAACCTGTCTTGTTTACAGGACAGTCTTTCCTGACAATGTATTGCACAAACACATCATAAATATTAAGCCCAGCTATATAATAAGTAAACTCTTCAAAATGAAAATCATATCAGTATTCTAGATGCTTTTAAATTTATTTACCTTTCTCATTTTTACTCTGGTTTTAAGGTATTTATTGTATTTCTGTTTAATTCTGAACAACTATTTGGTTTTCATGTGAATACTTGGTGCTGATTTTGAATTTAGGAATACTTATGAGGCATATACTCCTGTCTGCCATGAGACATAGATTTTGGAGACATTCTGTGTGCTACCTGTAAAGTTTTTTTTATTAAAAAATGTGTCTAATACTGAGGGTTCTTCTGAAGCTGTCTTTCTTTCTATTTTTCTTCTGAGGATCCCTGGATATGCAAATCATGAGGCTATGCTGGAAGACGTATCTGTTTGCAAACCTTTCTTGGGGAGGACTTGAGGGTGGCAATAAGCATTTTTGTACTGGATATACCAGTAGAGGTCCAAAATATTCACTATCTATGAATAGTAAACAGGCTAGTAAACAGGACTTCTTGTGGATATTTTTCTTTGGATGTAATTTGAAAGCTCTCTGAATGTCTGAACCTATAGTGCTTAGAAATATTAACATGTGCTTCTTAATGTCTTTGGTTCTCTTTCAAATAGTTTTTACATAATAACTGTGTATGTGCCTACATATACATAAAATATATATTTGGGGTTGTTTTTTGTTTTGTTTTGTTTTTTGTTTTTTTAACCAAGATTATGGTACTCATTAAAAGGAAATAATTTGATCCAATTCATACTAGGATCAATGAGAATCTTATCATTGATTCAACTCTAGTCTCAGTTCCAGACACAGTGTTGTGAGTGCTGTTTATTTCTAATTCTTGTAATTGTATTATACCTAGTCTTACATAAATCCAGAGAAAGTGTTTGTGAATAAGTATGTTTTAATATGAATAATGGAGGTAGTATGCCACTACAGAGTGACAAATTTGTGAGATATTTAGCGTAGCACTCATCAACCTCATTTTCATTATTTTCATGCTTATCTTCGGAATTTTTCTTGGTATACATCTTTCTGTTTATTACACTATTGGCAATTGCAAAAGGCACTCAGGTCAAGCAGACTCAAAACCATTCTGACAAATAAAGCTACATCATGTAGCTGTATGATAACAGTTATGCACATGAATTCTATGAAAACAAGAATCACTTTTTTTAAGTTATATTTTTACTTTCTTAGACTTTTTGAAAGTACATTCCAGAACTATGTGTTGAAAAGATTAATTAGATGCTATAATCTCCTATTTGATTAGGGTTATAGCACATTATTAAAGTGGCCTAAAATATGGGGTAGCATTTTCAATGTACTGACTTGCATCCATACAATGTTTTAAACTATTAGGTCTAAAAAACTGAAGGGTTGTTTTGCACATCTTTTTTGTGCGGCTCTGTTCTTTATCGGATAGTATGTAGGCCATTATGAAAGACAAAGGGATGACATGTTAGAGACATGCACAAAATGGAAAACACTATCTTCTTTTAGAATTTAAGAGCAGGGAAGAAGCAATATTAAGAGTACAGTTAAAAAAAAAAAAAAAGAAGGAAAAATATTTTATATCATTCCTAACATTTGAAACTCAGTCCAAAAGATATCTGACTTCTGATTTCAGCAGGATTCTGAGTAGGGACAAATCTCTAAGATATATTTTGATTAATTAAAATATTAAGAATGAATAAACAAATGAGAAATTGTTGTGAAAATTAATAAGGAAAATAATGGAAAAGAAAATAAGACAGAAATTCAAGAGTAAATGTGGATTTAGTAGTATATCAGCTATTTCTTTTGCAAAGCTGTAACAGTATGATTATAAACCAGACAATAATTTAAATAGAGAAAATTAGGAAACAAATTTGTTAAGGGGCATGATTTACCGTAACATTATTACTTAAAAAATACTTATGGCTGAAAATAAACCTGAGAGAATGCTTTTTCACTTATTATAAGCCTGATCCTTGATCTCGTAGTATGCTGAGGTTTGCTTTTTGGGCTGTGTGCTTTAATTGTTTTTGCTAGCACCATGCTGAATTGTAACCCTGGCCTTTAACTGCTAAGAGGATATAACTCTAGTAAACAGAACAACATATCCATGGCAACCTACAGTTTTAGTTCTAACTTTTCAAAACACAGAAAGGTAATTATCTTTTTTCTTTATATTTTTATATTCCTGTGGCTCATAATAGCAGTGATGACCTCCTGGCTGGGCATTTTCAAGCTATTAATGACAGGCTGAGTTATGCGACCTTGACTTCACCTGCAGCCATTAACTTTTCTGTCTAGTCACTAACTGCTAAGAAATGCCCTCCCTTTTCGTGATTATTTCTTATATATGCATTTCTTAAATAGGCATTTTCTGTAACAATTACATGTCAGAGTAATTTCATATTTTTTTATTAATAAGTACTATCTTATCTTTGTGTTCAAGCCACAGAGATCCTTTGACATCTAGCAGCTTTCACATCATTTAAGTTTCTAAAGAAGAGGTCATCATTTATGCACAGGCAAATGGGAAACAGAGGGCTTAAAACATCATATTTTACGTGGGAGGAAAAAGCCTTGCATCTTTTGAGTTAAATCTATGGAGTATATTCAGAAATGCTGAGGAATTCATTTTTAGATTGGGCATTTAGATGTACAATGTATGCCAAAATACCAGCTAGAAAACCCTTAGCGTTAATAGTAAAGGTGACCTCTAAGTTATCCCTCTTGACTACTGGATCTTTAGACAAAATGGTTAGTAATTTCGCTGGGATTAATTTGCCAGCATTTTGCAGACCCTTATCTTATTTTCTGGAACTCATAGAGGGATCAGAAGCCACATGATATATTTCTCTTATCTGTCAGTGCAGCAGCATAAGATAAAGTAGATTCTTATTGAATGGATATATTTTTCATTGTCCTTCATACCATAGACTGAATGGATTTGTATGATTTTTCTTTTCCTGATAGAGCAAGCCATATTTCTGCATAAATAACTTCTGTGTAATGTAAGAACTCTTATGAAGAGCTCAGTAATCAATTTTTTTAGATGCTGTAATTAGTGGCCTTACCTGGATCAAAACCTAAATGTTGCTGGAGGGGAAAAAGGTTGTAGAGTTATTTTCAAGGATAGGACTCAGTTGTCTACATGGATGACAAAGGATATTATCATATATGCCTGGAAATATCAGCAACAGAGTATTTGTCTAATTGGTTTGTTCCTGTAATTCAGACATACAGTTATACTTGTGTAAAAAATGTTTGTTCAATGAAGTGCTTAGTTTTTTGCATGGGAAATTTCTCTGACAATATCCTTGACTAACAGGAAATATCTGTCCTATGAAAAGAAAAAGTGTTTCCTGGAGCTAAAATTTGTTGTTCTTTTTTGTTCTTATTTTATTTAGGTGTCTTGTTTATTAGAACATATCATCCTGACTTTGTACAAGCGGGAAAAAAAGCACAGGGAGGTGAATGAGGCCAAAAGAATGTAAACTGAAGAAGTAAACTCTGCAAATCTTGATAAATGCAACTCCACCAGCAAGTGACAATATAGGTGAAACATTTCTCTTTTAAACTTTTTTCCATTAGTTTTTTGACAGGAGTACACTAGTTCAGCTTTAATGAGATTCTAGTGTAAAAACTTCAGGGCTAAATAAAAGAAACAAATCAAAAGGACCGGATGATTGCCATTTAATGTGAAAGAATGAAAGTGCAAACAATCATTGTATGACATCTAGCTGTGCTAGTCACTGCAGAATGACAGGTAGAACAATTCAAAGTTACTGATCTAAAGATGGAATAACAGCTCATATGTTTGAAGTGTTCAGAAGATGAAGAAATAAAACAGACTTTAAGATAAGACATGGTTAAGCCTTTTAAATTCCATGCCTTATTGTCAGTATCATTTGAACGCTTTTGTACACTTTTTCTTTTTTTTCCCTCAGAAACTATTTTATTGAAGGAATTACTTTTAAGAGCTGATTTTTATTATTATCCTTCAGGCTGAATGGTATGCTTTGTTTTTCAACAAGACAAGAAAAATGTACACAATGAGAAGTATATTACTAGTTTACTAAGCACCCATATTGTATATATTCAGAATTATGTATTCTGAGGACATATTGTTTAGCTGTGTGTTTTAAGCAATCTCAGTAATTCACATGCTAATTTACTCTACAGGTAGACTGACTCTTTTAACATGGAACACAACAAATTTGTTATGGATTTCTGTTTATATTTTCCTTGTCTATTCTTCTTTCTATATTATTTTAAGGCTCTAAGGAAAATCACCTATTCTTTCTTTCAGCAAGTCTTTTTATCAGTGAAATAACCTATTCTAGTTACTGCTGGAAACAATAATCTGTAATTGCTGCTTTCAGTCCTAATTTGGCCTGTCTCTAGTTTTTCATCTCAATCTAATCTAAACCTATTTGAGCAAATAAAATGATATTTACCTCATCCTCTGCTACAAGCTTTCAAGATTACAGGCTTCAGGAAAAATCAATACAAAATACCAGCTTAGCAGCAGGTTTGTGCTCAGAAAGAATGCTAACTTTTCTTTCCTGCATTTTCTGACTCTCTACTCCCCTGGAGTGAAAGCAAACCTTAGACTATAAGGAATGAAAGGTAAAAAAAAGAAACACAAAACCCCCCAGACTTCAGTGATGTGTTTGGTTCATGGTTAGTAGCCATTTTTGAGCTTACAAGCCAAGTGCAGTGCATGGTCAAGCTCCTAACCTTTAGCTTCTGCTTCCACACTACACATCTTATAGACTTCACCAAAAGGAAGAATCTCAACCTCGCGGATGATTTTTCAGACTCAAATACCATCTTCATTTTTTATTTATTTGCTTCAAGCAGTTGGGATTTGAGGTATCGTCATACCTGACTGACTGATTTAAGGAAGTGACCACCTGTCCGTGGGGGAATTTCATGACAATAAAATCCTATTACTTTCTGAAAAGATTACTTGTTTTGCTTCCCGAAAGAAGTTTTTGATGAAAACATTTGAATGTTGAGTTTGTAACCAACCAAGAACTCTCAACAGTGGTACCTTTCTTTTTTTTTTTTTTGCCTTTTTTTTAATGCTGAAAAGGATATCTGGTTGGTTTTATTTTGATTTTGATTTGTTTTGTTGCTGCTGGGCTTTTTTGACCAAGAAACCAATTAATACAGATGGGTCTTTATAGTAATTTTTCTACATCTATCAACCTTTTCAAATCATTTGTTCTCTTTCTTTGTAAAACAGAAGAGTTCTTCCTTTTAAAACTTCTGTTGGATTTCTCTTTCATAGCTCTCTCCACAGGTGTCCTCTTCCCACCCCCACCTTGTGAATAGTCTCTGATTTGAAAAACTATGAGTTGTTTGGGCTCTCTTTAGACCCTGTAGGATCATAATTGTGTAATAGTTATGTAATGTTTGAAAGAAGTTCTAAACCAAGTCAAATATTTAACTTAATCACTCCTTTTTGAAATATTTAATTCAGGACTCAAGTTTTCTCAGATAAGTAACAAAATAGGTATGTACTTTTCTTTGGATGTCTGTATAAGAGTAACACAGACATACTCGAAAAGTAAATTACCTAAGTTTTTATTTCCCCAAGAATAGTAGCAGTTGTATCAATGCATTCGGCAGGGGAAATCTTCTAAATAGGAGATTAATACCTAATTGTAATCATCTAACTGGGAATACTAAATTAGTACCCTAGTCACTCTAGGCACAGGAGTAATCAATGGAGGGAGGAAAGCACCTTCAAAGTGCTTGAGTTTTAAGTGAACTGAACTGCCCTTTGGAGGTGCTTATTCTTTTCCATTGAATATAAAGGCTGAGGTAACCTCAGATGCTTGATCCTAAACTTATTTAGGATAAATCATAAGTGACAATTTTACTGCCAGGATCTTTCTAAGCCATAAGACTCCTATTCTGCAGACCTTCTGTCTCTCATATAGGGTTCTTCAAAAACCCAGAGTGGCTGAAGTATCTATTAGTCTCTAGTTCAACCCCAACAGAAACAACCAAAGCTTAGGAAGAGCAGTTCCTATAATTTTTATTTTTTTTTAGAGTGATTTTTTAGATGCAAGTATTTGAAAAACAATAAAACATAATCTCACTCTTCTTGTGTGTCCAAGATTTACCAGTGTTTAAGTGAAGCCAAGTCTTTCCTGCATCTTTTCTTCTCTCCAGTCCTCCTTGCCTGTTGTGATGATTCATCCTGCAGTCTCAGATGATTATGTGTCTCCTTTCCAGAAAACAAAATAAGACAGCTTACACCACCCAGAGCTGTTCCAATATCTTCACAGATTCTTTTATCACTTATCTTCAGCTCGTTTTGAGGCTGTATTTTCTTAATGAAAAACAAAATCTGAGAAATATTATTTTGAAAAAAATCACTAGTATTTTATATCACTATGTATAGGTCCCATTAAGCTTTGTGAAGCTTGATCCCAAGTTTTTTAATCTAACATAAGATTGTTGTAATCAAATTACCTGTGTATCTGTCAATCATGCTGAGAATTTTTGAAGTCAACTTCAAGCAACTCTGACATACAAGTAAAAGTCTTCAGAATTCTAAAAGTTCCTACAGTAGGCTGATACTGCCTATGCCGTCCATATATGCAGTTCTTCTGCCAGCAATGAGGTATTGTGTCTGCTTTAGCTCAGGACTACAACCGCAAATTCAGCTCACCACATCTGTATTTAAATTTGACCAAAATCTTGACCAAGCAACTCTGTTCTATTCCAAGAGGTCTTTTCTATTTAGTTTTCACCACTCCTTCTGTAGTTATTTGCAGATAAATCTGGCTGAAGTAACACAATCATAGAATCCTTGAGGTCATCTAGTCCAACTGCCCTGCAATGAGCAGGGATAGCTTGAACTAAATCAGGTTGCCCAGAGTCACATACAAGCCTGGCCTGGAATGTCTCCAGGGATGGTGCATCCACCACCTCTCTGGGCAACCTGTTCATGTATTTTACCTTAACATAGGCAGTTATATCAGTTAAAGGTGTTGAAACATTGGCGTAACCTTTTCCTAAAATTTTACAAGAGTTTTCACTGACTGCTACAATAAGTATGTCACTGTGGGAAAATAAAAAAAAAAATAAACTCACTAATTAGGAAAGTGCAGAGGGAACTGTACACTCAGTGAAAACGATAATTTTTTTTTTTTAAAAATCCCAACTCTATGACATCTTATAGCAGAATGCTTTCCTATGTCTATGATTTTTAGGAAAAAACAAATAGAGGTGACTGAAAATCAGCAAAGCTTGGAGTTCATCCTGATTAGCTGCCTGGACAGACTTTTTGTGTCAAGGGACAAGGGATATTTTCGTCATGGAACTACTGCTAGGTAATTCAAAGTTTTTAAGCAGCTGAAAACGTAGGCAGGATGACCCCTTAAGTTTATCTTTCAAAAACATGGTGCCTGAGGATCTTTGAAGATTCCAGGAGATCCCATTTCAGTGTTTAATAGCTATACAATTTTAAAAACTGGTAAAAGAAAGATCAGTGTGACACTGAGCCAATGATGCAGTGGACCAACAGCTTTGCTCATTTTTGAGGAAAAAGTTATGAGGGTGGTTTGTTGGGGTTTTTTTTTCGTGATAGGAAACAATAGTTACATATTCTAATCTCCTAAATTTAAAAAATATTTTAAGGAGGAAAGAGATTCTTCAGCCCACTTTCAGTGGAGGGAAGCTAGAGAATGCAGAATACCTAACTACATCCCATTCAATCTGTGGCTCGTTGTTCATCATGGACTGTACTAAACGCCAATAGAGGTTAGAGGGTAGTTGCCAGACCAGACTTCCACGGTGCCCTCCCCCAGCTTGTGCACAGCAGTAGGAGATGGACATCACCATTGGGAAATGCAATGAGTTTGCATGGGGGTTGGTAATAGCTGCTGAGTATCGCAAGAAGTACCTGGCAGCTTTTCCCTAGTAGAGCAAAAAGAACAGTAAAGCAATGACAGGGCCAGTCTCATCCAGCAAGAATTGCATACACATATACACACACAGTTTTAAAATATTTTTATATATATATTTCTCAGAAACATCTTGTGCCATGGAATCCGTATTAGCAGACACAGGAACACAGAAGAACATGATTCTCTTACAAGTATTGAATATATTCACAGAATATATTCAAGCAGTAAACTTGTAATTCATGTTAGTAGAAACATTACATCCTTACATAACCCTCTGATTTTATTCTGCCATAATGCCAGTGTTTAGGAGTGAGGTAGTGTAAACTCTGATGTAAACAACAGAAGAGGTGGAATAGCTAAGGAGCATGAGAGAACCTGAGGAGGAGATTGACTGGTGGACCTGCACTCTACAATCCCTGAGAGAAGCAAGCCAGCCACCCAAAACAAAAGAACTTTAGGATCCCATACGTTCTTGCCATGAGGCAGATGGAAGGGACCTAGGAGACAGGGGAAGTTGGAAACGGGTTACTCCTCAGAGTAGACAGTGTATTCGCCCCCAGCTCATGTCACCTTCCCATGTACCCCTTTACAACAAATTGCAGGTCCTGGTATTTCAGGATCAGGAAAGCAAGGAAGATGATGATAAGGGATCATCCAGGTCAGAAGAGTTGGAGAACACCTCGTGTTATGACCAGCTGTACTAGAAAAAAAAAGAAGAGTGGTTGTGATTGGTGACTCCACCCTAAGGGGAACAGAGGGCCCCATATATTGACCTGGCCAGACTCACAGAGAAGTCTGCTGCCTCCCTGGGGCCAGGGTAAGGCACATTACCAGAAAACTCACTTGTGTGGTACAGCCCTGGGACTAATTAGTCTTCCAGGTGGGCAATCAGGAAATCTCTTCAAGAAGCCTGAGGGGACTCAAGAAGGACTTCAGTGCCTTGGGGCGACTGGTTCAGGGTTCGGGAGCCCGAGTAGTTCTCATCCCTCCTGCCAGTCACAATCAATGACAATGGTTACATCAGAAAAATCTCACAAATTAATTCCTGGCTCTGTGACTGTGTCAGTGCCTGAATTTTGGGGGTTTTGACCATGGATCAGTCTACACAGCACCAGGCCTGCTGACAGCAGATGGGTTAAACCTGTCCCAAAGCGGGAACAGGATTCTAGCCCAGGAGCAGGCAGGGCTCACAAAAAGGGCTTTAAACTAGGGTTGAAGGGGGAAGGGGATAATGCCAGGCTTGCTGGAAATGAGCCACGGGGTAGCAAGCTGCTGTTGAAGTCCAGATCCACGGGGCACCTTGAATGCATTTATACCGGTGCCCGTAACATGCGCAACAAACAGGAGGAGCGGGAAGCTATTGTGCAGCAGGGAAGTCATGAGGTAATCGCTATCACAGAAATGTGGTGGAATGATTCACACGATTGGAGTGCTGCAATGGGTGGATATGGGCTCTTCAGAAGGGATAGGCAAGGAAAAGGGGGGTGGGGTTGAACTGCCTTGAGTTCAACGTTCTGAGTGAGAAGTCTGAACGTTTGTGAGTAAAGATCAGGGGGAAGGCCAACCAAGCAGATACCCTGGTAGGAGTCTGTTATAGACCACCTAGCCAGGATGAAGCTAAAGATGAAGACAAACAACTGGGAAGAGTTTCACAATCACTAGTCCTTGTTCTCGTGGGGAACTTCAGCCTACCAGACGTCTGCTGGAAGTACAACACAGTAGGGGGTTCTTGGAGGGTGCAGAAGATAATTTCCTAACTCAGCTGGTTACTGTGCCAGCTACGGGAGATGCCTAGCTAGATTTGCTGTTCACAAACAGAGAAGGACTGGTGGGTGATGTAGTGGTTGGCGGCTGTCTTGGGCAAAGTGATCATGAAATGATTGAATTTTCAGTCCCTGGAGAAGTCAAGAAGGTGGCCAGCAAAACCTCCACCTTAGACTTCCAGAGGGCTGACTTTGGTCTCTTTAGGATGCTGATTGGCAGAATTCCTTGAGAAACATTACTAAAGGACAAAGGGTTGCAGGAGGGCTGAACACTCTTCAAGAATGAAATCCTTAAGGCACAGGAGCAGGTGGTCCCTATGTGCCAAAAATCAAGTCGCTGGGGAAGAAGACCAGCCTGGCTGAACAGGGAGGTATTGCTTGAACTCAGGGGAAAAAGGAGAATTAATATAACCCCCATTTTCAAGAAGGGGAAAATGGAGGACCCAGGGAACTACAGACCAGCCAGCCTCACCTCTGTGCCTGGCAAAATCTTGGAGCAGATTCTCCTGGAAAGCATGCTAAGGCACATGAAAAACAACAAGGTGGTTGGCGACAGCCAACATGGCTTCACTAAGGGCAAATCCTGCCTGACCAATTTGGTGGCCTTCTATGATGGGGCTACAGAACTGATGGACAGGGGCAGAGCAGTTGACATCATCTACCTGGACTTGTGCAAAGTGTTCGACACTGTCCCGCACGACATCCTTGTCTCTAAATTGGAGAGACATTGATTTGATAGATGGACCACTCGGTGGATCAAAAAACTGGCTCGATGGCCACACGCAAAGAGTTGTGGTAAATGGCTCGATGTCCAGTTGGAAACCTGTAACGAGTGGTGTCCCGCAGGGATCGGTGTTGGGACCGGTCCTGTTCAACATCTTTGTCGGCGACATGGACAGTGGGATTGAGTGCGCCCTCAGCAAGTTTGCCGACGACACCAAGCTGTGTGGTTCGATTGATACGCTGGAGGGAAGGCATGCCATCCAGAGGGAGCTTGACATGCTTGTGAGGTGGGCCAATGTCAACCTTATGAAGTTTAACCAAGCCAAGTGTAAGGCCCTACACCTGCGACGGGGCAATCCCAGGCACTGCTACAAGTTGGGCAGAGGAGAGATTCAGAGCAGCCCTGCAGAGAGGGACTTGGGGGTGTTGGTTGATGAGAAGCTTAACATGAGCCGGCAGTGTGCGCTTGCAGCCCAGAAAGCCAACCGTATCCTGGTCTGCATCAAAAGAAGCGTGACCAGCAGGTCAAAGGAGGTGATCCTGCCCCTCTACTCTGCTCTCGTGAGATCTCACTTGGAGTATTGTGTACGTTTCTGCTGTCCTCAACATAAAAAGGACATGGAGCTGTTGGAGCAAGTCCAGAGGAGGGCCATGAGGATCGTAAGGGGGCTAGAGCACCTCCCGTATGAAGACAGGCTGAGAGAGTTGGGGCTGTTCAGCCTGGAGAAGAGAAGGCTGCGTGGAGACCTCAGAGCAGCCTTCCAGTATCTGAAGGGGGCCTATAAGGATTCTGGGGAGGAACTCTTCCTTAGGGACTGTTGTGTTAAGAAAAGGGGTAATGGCTTCAAACTTAAACAGGGGAAGTTTAGATTAGATATAAGGAAGAAGTTCTTTACAGTGAGGGTGCTGAGGCACTGGAATGGGTTGCCCAGGGAGGTTGTGAATGCTCCATCCCTGGCGGTGTTCAAGGCCAGGTTGGACAGAGTCTTGTAGGACATGGTTTAGTGCGAGGTGTCCTTGCCCATGGCAGGGGGGTTGGAAGTAGATGATCTTAAGGTCCTTTCCTACTTTTACAATTCTATAATTTTGTGATTCTATGATTGTACAATTAATTTTACATATTTTCTCCTGCTGCTGGGGATTCAGCCTCAATTAGAGGAAGCAGGCTTTGAGGTAAAATTACAGCTTTAAAAAGTGTTCAACCTCTGCTTCAGGGACAAACAGAAAAAAGAACCAATAGTCTAAACAAATGCAGAAACTCTGAGAGAAGAATTTATTAGTAAAATAAATTCAACCATTCAGAAGACTAAAAATTAATACTCTTAGGTAGACTATGCTTCTACTTTATGAAGTGTTTAGGTGTCCTTGAAGTGAGATTGTAGGTATTTCTAATTTAACTGTTTATTTTGTACAAAGTGGAATTTGTATTGAAATGAAACTCTGCATGGTATGCAGCTGTAGAAATCTCACAGTGAACATACTTATTTTATTCTTTTAGTTTCTTGTGCTTGTTGGTGGATTTTGCCAAACATTTTTTGCTGTATTTTAGTGAATAAATTGTAATTTTTAAGTTTTTTTTCCCTAATTTAGAGAATTAATAGCTTTTAAAATTAATATATCTAGCAGAACAATCTGAGTTTAAGAAAATTAATTGTACAATGTAATGAAAAATTTTTCCAGAGCTAAGACAACATAATTTAAAATAGCCAGCTTAATGTTCTGAAATATAATTTTGCTTTTGTTACAGTTGAAAAAAGGTTTCTTTTATATACTGTATATCCCAAGATGATTTCAATGCACTTTCGCTTAGAAAAGCTAGCTGCTATTACATATGAATTTTCAAAGCTTGCCAAGGCTTTGGAAGGAATGATGAAAATTACTATTGCACTACCTTCAGGTTTTCTTTGTTTCATAAAAGGCTAAGATAGCATTTTTGTCATTTTTCTTTCAGCTCAGGTCTTTCATCATAAATATCAAAGCATGCAATTATGCCTGCTCATACCCTACCATATTCTGCCTGTTTTCTATCTACAGTGATGGTGTTCTCTTTTAGGATACCTTTTTCTTTTGCTTTTCACAAATCTGAAAGAAGTCCCATGTTTTTATCGAGTGCCATAAATTGTTCATGAAATGCATGTTGCACTGATTAAAAAGAAAAAGAGTTGATTAAAATGGCTTTTATTCCTTTGTTCTAAGCAAAATCCTAAAGTAATGTTCACGTGTCAAACCTAACAGGATCATAGCAGACCAATTTGGCCTACAGGTGGAATTTTTGAATAGTGCTTACTGTAAAAATAGGACAATCTTATCTTCTATTAAAATCTGTAATTCCATGCTGAATTACTCCTGTTGTTCCTCTTCATTTTTCATGTATAACTTGTTGTTCTGTCTTGTTTTGTGGTTTCATGTGGCCTCCTCATCAAAGACATAGAATCATAGAATACCCATAGCCACTGTTGCCTAAATTCAGTCAGAGTTGCAGAATATATCTTAAAATTAGGTTACTTCTGAGTCTTAAGTACTTCAAATAAGCATCCATTTACTTTCTTTGTGTGTGTTTACTGATCTATTCCAATTTACAAGGCATATTAGCATAGAACAGGTGTTGTAAATATATCAGACTGAAATATCGATGGTTCATTTGCTTCTGAAATGTTTTTTATTTGGTTTTAATGTTTTTTATAACCACTATTTTAAACATTAATAACAATTTACAAAGTAAAAATATTAGAATTACATTAATTGACTGAAGAAAAAAAAATTTTCTTGAAAAACAGAACAACAAACCTTTGTTAGTGTTTGCAGGAACACACCTCCCCATTTTTTTGGTTATTATGTTTTTATCAAATTTACAATGACACAAGGAATACATTGTTTTCATCAATTTGAACTGTGCTGTCACATGAATGTGAACTTACTAGCTATGTCTTAAGTTAAATGTCAAGGGATATACATTTTCCACATAAAATAAAATTGATTTCAAGTTTCTTTTAACAGTGGTGGAGGAAAAAACCTCCACTGCATTTTAAAAACCAAGTAGAACTGCCCCAGCACGTGTTAATAAAAATGTATATGCCTAAATACTGTTACTCACAGTACCTAACATAAAATATATTTTAAAAAATACTAACTTGAAATTTCAAAACCTTACTATTTAATAAGATTTGCTGATGTGAGATTGTGTTAAATTAAAAAAACCAAAACCAAAACCAAAAAGTTGGTTTTTGTTTTGTTTTTGTTTTCAAAGCTTAATCAATTTTATCAAAAGAATATTTAGGCATTTTTCAATCCTTTGAAGAAAAGAACATGAGAAAGGAGCAATCAAAAGGGAGAGGCTTTTCAAGGGTTTTTTTTCCATGTACCTTTTGAAAAGTCCCTCCTCAGCATATAAATACTCCCAGCAAAACTCTCAGCATAGTGGCTACATGTATCAATATTGCAAAAGAAGGGAAGATGGCACTCGCCATAAGAGAGTTCATTAATTCTTAAGACTTCTAAAATATTAATAGGAATTTCAAACCATGTTGCTTGCTTATGCACTGTCCATCTAGTTCACTGCAAAACTGAGATTATAGGCGAAAATTCTTATATTATTATATATCCTTCTTCCTACATCAAAGTCTGTGGTTGCTTATTTTCTCACACTGAATGACAAATATGCTCAGAAATTACTGTGTATTAAAAATACCCCAACCATATGATAAAGTGTCTGAGAGCTATAAACTAAGCAGCTGCTTGAGAAACTTTTTAATGTCTGTAGCAACTTATGGAGGGTTTTGGCCTCTGCCTATCTGAAACCCATTTGAACCAACTTGGCTTCTACAGTGTCTCTTTCGATCAGCTAAAAACTGCATTTCAAATATTAAAACTCAGTAATAAGGATTCTTCATCTTCTCCATCCATAATACTTGAATCCCAGGATATTTTAAAGCCTAGCCATAAAGCAACTGATGCTAAATTTCTTTTTAATGGGAAGAAACTCCTTAATCCATTTTAGCATTCCTTATGCTTACTATAGAATAGCAATGACACTGTTACTTTTTGCAGATTATAAATCTGTCTCTCTATAAGCATATCATCACCCGTGCTGAAATAATAGCTTCAACTAATGAAAGTTTGCCTTTGTCTTTGTTAAGGAAACCATAAAAATGAATTTAAAAGTATGCAAATAATAGGAAGACATTCTAAAGTATTCGCTTTTGCCAGAAGCAGACACTATTAAAGACCAGTGCAGGTGTAATATTTATGGTCAAGGCTGATAAGAACAGAGCTTTGTTAATAAAATTAAGGAAATATTCTCAATTGCACAAATGTAAAGTGTGGGTTCAAACCCACAACCAGGCAGAATACTTCAAAGATGGGGTGTGTGGGTGTGTGTGAAGGCTTTACTTATTGCTTGTAGTGCAATGTATAATAAATAATAAAATAAAAATGTGAGCTGAGATGTGGTATAGTGGGAGACAAATTACCAAGCAATGGAAGGTAACATACATAAAAACAATTATGGATTACAATGATCATTCAAACATTACAGCAGCAAAAGAAGAACTTATTCTGTGCAGTTGACAGAAATCAGGAAAAGGAAAGAGTCTTCTTCCCAAAATACTGCATAAAATATAAGGCCAGGAAAGGTGTCGGTGGAGGGGGTTTGGATACGAAAATCTGTATATTTAAAGGTTAGTTCACAAAAAGAAATGTAAGCAAGTTGTATGCATTACTGACTTTATCATTAGGAAAGCAGTATTGAATGCTTAGCAATAAAGGAGCTCAATGATGTTACTAATTTTCTATTACTAATAATCATTATTTCTGATAATTAAGTAGTAATAATAATCTGATTCACTTAAATCAGTACAGTGCCTGAACAAGTCAGGTTTAAACAAGTATGATCTTTAAAACCATTTCTTTCTAGGATTGTGAATTCTAGAAGCACACAGCAGTAAATCGGAAGTAATAATACACAGGAATTCTTTGAAAACCTTTGGGTCACTAAGCAGAAGTGACCACAATGTAAATTACTTCAAAATTGCAGGAATAAGATGCAAACCAAAACCAAGTATTGTGACATCAAATTACATAAAGGATTTTTCTTTGGGTTTTTGTTGTTTCTTTTAATAGCATAACTAGTCAAAATGACTCTAATATCATATATGGGGGAAATTAAATTTTCACTCAAGATAGACATATGTTGACTGTGTTATAACAGAATTATGGAGAGCATAACTTACTTCAGCAGAAAATATAAGATAAAAGTCAGTATTTGTAAATGGCAAAATCTGCAAGATTACTTCAGCCAAGCTGGAAATCCTATCTTTGTGAACCCAGTAGAAGGAATCATAAATTGTGTCAGACAAACATCTAAAATAGAATGAGAGAACCAAAAAAAAACCCAAGAAAAAAACCCAAAAAAAACCCCTAAAGATGCAGCCAGAGACTAAAAAATTAAATAATGTAATATTTAAGTATTAAAGAAACATAAGGTATGTTGGAAAATTTGTGGTTCTTCAAGGCTCCCAGGGGCTTATGGGACAGCCTGTGAATGGTAATGATATAGTGAGAAAACAGTTCACTTTTTCCTAACAGTATTCATCTTAGGTCATACCGTATCTTCAGGAGGATATTTTTTGCAATAGTTTGCAATAGTTCATTTAATGCAACATACTTATGTTCAAATACAAAATCAGTGAATGTGAAGTATCATAAAGTCTGACACAAGAAAAAACCAAAAGTGACAGTGCAAATTGATGTAGAATTTAGGTGCTATTAGATTTCTAATGAGGCTATTCATATAATATCTTTCATAAGATTGTATAGAAAGAAGCCAGAATCCACAACACTAATTCAGATATCCAATAGAACGTTAAGCAGGAGACCTTAAGGACAAGTAAGTAAAAAAAAAAAAGATGAAATATTATATATGATCATTTGATCATCCAAGGATTCATTTTAGGATATTTACTAGTAGTTAAATGGCATGAACGATCTTCCGTACAGTAAGATGTTTCCAGGGGTATGGAGACCCTTAGATCTGTGCACCAGACAATTCTTCCTATGCCACATATTTCAGTGCATTTCTGTAGGACACTTTAAAAGGTATGCTGGGACATTACCAGTTAACTGTCCAATCCAACATGGCAGCTTGCTCTTCAGGATCTCTCTGAAAAAACAATCTCTTTCAATGTAGACATATGCATATTTTTGTTTTTTATATATATATATACACACTTACATGTATGTGTGTATATATATATTTTGTCCCTGCCTGTGGCAGAGGGGTTGGAACCAGATGATCTTTAAGGTTCCTTACAACCCAAACCATTCAGTGATTCTATGGTTCTACATATACTTTTTGGTAGGCAAGGAGCAAAGAAAAATTATCCTAAGATTTGTAACAAAGAACAAGCTGGAAGATTGGTAGAAATCTGTATTTAGCAGAGGAACGAAAATTCTAGTCCCTCATATCTGACTTTTTTTTAGCCTTAGCCAGAGTAAAGCAGGCAATAAGATTCATTAAAGGTTGCAGAAATTAACTTCTTGTTTGTAAAAATACTTAATTATGGCATACGTGTTTATTTTTTCCAGCAAAGTCAGTGAGAGGGAATGATGAAGAGATACACATTAGTAAGAGTCCGGTGAAAACGAGTTTATGTTTGTTTGATTTTTCATTTTCTAGTCAGCTAAGATTCTTTGGATCGTTCCATATATAAAGCTGCCGCAAAACCTCTTAAATGTATTCAGCTTTTCTTGCACTAATCCCTTAGCAACTAATTTGTAACTACCCATTCAATTAGAGTAGCACCTATTACCCTTGAAATTCTAGGGCTTACTACCTTATACAAGCTAAAGCTTTAGGAACTGTTAATTAGGAGTTACGGGACTTAATTAAGCAGGAGGAGGGAAAAAAGTTCTCAAACACCATGTTGCATTGTAATATGCATTTCTATGCAGAATAATGGGTAATTCTGATAGGAATAACAGTTGCAATCTTTTAATTTGAGAATCTATATATTAAAGAAGAAGAAAAAAATTGAAGTTTACTTTAGGCTTTTTGAAGTGTGATGCATTATGTTCAAAGCTATCTCAGTTCCAGCATTCTTACAAAAGGGATAACTGAATACCTTAAGCAGAAAAAGCTTTACTCATGTCCTGTAATTAGAATCATAGAATCATAGAATGGTTAGGGTTGGAAAGGACCTTAAGATCATCTAGTTCCAACCCCCCTGTCAGGGGCAGGGGCACCTTGCACTAAACCATGTCACCCAAGGTAGTGTTCCATAAAACAAACAAATTCCAAAAATAACTGGCTAGGATATTAAGCCTGCTGGAACTTCAGTCTCCAAAAGTCTTCATTGCATATACATGTATTAAAAAAGTTACTGAATATTAAGAATTCAACCTTCCACTAGTAAGAATCCACTATTAAGAAAGAAGATTGACTAAAGCCGTGTTTTGACAAGAAGAAACTTTTTCAAAATATTATTTCATGTCCTGAATAAAGTTCTTCTGAAGAAAAGGTGTGGCCAGTTTTTAACCTGTGTCAATGAATGAAGTACCATTGCATTTAGGATTTTACTTATTACTTTATAAGTAATGCTTATTTAAACTTTACTTCCATGTGACTTTACTTTGATCCCTCACTTCAGGAGGAAAATATCTGTCTGATGATATCGATGATACTGATATATGTTGATATAGCAGGCAGACATTTTCTCATTCAAGTGGTTTGATCAGAACATTTTGTGCATGCTTAGAAATATTATCTGCTATGATAAAGATGTCTACCACTTTTCTGAATATACCGTTCACAATTTTATCCTCCAAATCAATTTTAATTTTATAAACGAAAAATGTTAACAAACTCAGAAAAATGTCTTCTGGTAAGTTAAATGGGAAAATCTGCATGCAAATCACCAAAACATCTGACAAGCAACCTAAAACTAAATTCATAGTTATTAATGGTGTGATAGAGTAGCCTTTCATGTTATGATCATGACTATGAGACAGATGTGTCTTGTTTTGTCTTTATTGCAGCTTCAAAGTTGCAGTTCATCCAGGGGGAATCTAGTGTGGTCATGTGGAAGCACTATTTGTGGTGAAACATCTGAGATCCAGTCTGTAGACACAGCCAAAGCATGCAAAGATTAAGTTTTCCTGTAAGATAATCTTAAAGAAGGATTGGTGTCCTTTCAACTCTGCCTTGATAAATGTAAGAATGAGGCTTAATATTATCTAGCCTGTAGAGGGACTGTATTTTGAATTATGCTACTTCAGAACAGTAAGTAGATTCTACCTCTGAGTAACTTTTTTAAGCATGGGTCCAGATCCATGGAAGTTTATGACACTTTACACTTTCTACTCCTTTGCTTGAGCTAATTAGAGAAAGAATTGAGAGTCTTGTTTCCCTGTTTTCCTGAACAAGGTTAATGTGATGGAAAGGTCAGCAGACAATAGGGTGAAGTTGATAGCCAAGAAGTAGTAAAAGCCAACTGTAGATTAATAAATACCCATGAACCAAGGAATTGCAGAAAAGGCATAGTTTTGAAGATTTGTTCCCTCCGTGTGTTGCTACTGTTCTGGGTATTGCACTTAAATAATCTAAGTATAGCAAAACCAGTCTGTGTGTTACATATTTTTCCCTTAAACTTTAGATCACAAAGTCCTTTTAAGTTTTTATTTAATACATTTATGACCTATATTTCTTTGGGTTTCAGGGATTCAATGAGTAAAAATTGTGATAATTATATCAAATCCCTGAAATTACAATAATATAGGTATCTGTATTAAATGGAACTTATATAAATTGTGGGGTTTATTTTAGCATTTTTTTCTTCAGCCTTCTAAGTTACAAAAGACGCAGACACCTTCTTATATCTAGCCTTGAAGGTGATACAGTGTATTGATTTAACACATCTTGAGACCTAATAATCAAGTACATGTTTTTATGATTGGCTGATGTTGCCTTGTGTCTGGCTGCCTAAAGAGTGTTGACTGAGGTCATCTATAGCCTATAGATAATCTACACAACTAATAAAAATGCTAAGTAGACCGTCAATCTGTTTTCCAATCATAGCAAACCTCCTAATCCAATTTGTAATTTTCAAGATAAAACTAATCTAAAAAATAAAATAAAATATACGCGTTTACTAGAACAGAGTGATATACTGCTGGAACACATCTAGCCGCATTTTAACATTTGAGCTTTCTCTTGAAAGGGGAATGAATATTATAGCCTGGTAAATTTTAAACAGATTTTTATGGGCAGAACATTGTACTGGTGCTTACTGGCCAAAGAAAAGAACCAAAATAAAACCCAAACCAAAAATAGCTGTATCTGAGCTTCCAGTATGTGGAATGAATTTCTCTATAACCTTAAAAATCCAGTTTGTGCTTTCTTACAAGGCATTTCCAGCTGATTTGTATCTGAGAATGGTATCTGGTTGAAGTATGCATTATAAAAATAATAGTAATATTTGGTACTGCATACCATTAACTTCGAATATTTCTTTTACTGATGTAGTAAAATGCTGCATATTTCACTTGAGTGGACTTGGAGATATACAACATGGGAACTGTGATGGTGGAATACTGCATTTTAGTGTCATGGCAAAACCCTAAATTTAGCTGTGGATCCAAGACTACCTTTTCTCAAAATAGTAGGTGTTAGCAGTTCACACTGTTGGAAAGTATTATATTTCATTTCAAAGATGTAGATCTAAAGAAAATGAGATGATAATATAAACGTTAAACTTCCATTTTCATAATTAGTTTAAATTCACACATATATTTGCAATATATTGGAGGGTTCATTGATATATTTTCAGTCTTTATCAGCTATGTGAATACAGATTTTACAGAATAAACCAGTCTGTAGAAAGTTACCATGACTTTCTGCTGCAGGCCCTTTATATCTGACAGACTGATAGGCAGATGAGGCCATATCTTGATTCGTTATTTGCCAATATGTGTTACATTTCTCTTCAATCTGCTTTTTAAAGATCAGATTCCCAAAATAGGGTAAACATGTTTAGCTTACAGCATTAAATATTGATTCTGAATGGTTTTAATTAGGTAATTAATATAATATATCAAGCACATTCATACATGAGAATCCTATCACTTTGCCTTTTTTTTGGTTGGACAGCTATATATTACAAAAGCAGAATGAGGAGTTAAAAAACTGTAAGGCATAAAACTTGGCCCAGATTCTGGTGACCCGTTGATCAGACTGGGAAATTTACGATATTTTCCATCCAGCCTAATCTCCTCATTTTCCTTCCCCTCAAAACCGGAGAGAAGGGGAAAGGCTGCAGTGTTGGGTTCCCACATCTCAACCTAAAATCAAATGGAACAAAGATCGTGCAGACTAGGAGTTAGAGGTGCTCCCACACCCCAGCTGCACTATACCACTAAAGACTAGCGAAAAAGAAGAAAGTGTTATGTTGCTTAGTGAAAGAACTACTAGGATGAAGTTACATTCCCTGTTTTAGGAGAGGAATTCACAATACTGAGCAAGGTGCTCAACCTCATTATACAGTGAATGAGAAAAGCTCTAAATAAGTGAAGTTGTGAACTCCTTTATAGTGAATTTTGAGCCTTTGGATAAGATGAGCACAATTTGTTTGCCCAGATGTATGTCTACTGCTATCTAAGGCATATATCCTCTTTGGATACTACCTTTTCCTCATAATGGAATAGACCTTCAAGGATCACCTGCTACGTGCTCAGGACTGTTGCATCCCAACTAGAAGGAAGTGCAGCAGGAGGGGCCAGGAGACCTCCACAGATGGACAAGGAGCTGCTGAAGAAACTTAGAGGGAAAAAAGAAGCTTATAGAAGGTGGAAGCGAGGACAGGCGGCCTGGGAAGAATATAGGAACATTGTCCGGGAAGCTAGGGACCAGGTTAGGAAAGCTAAGGCCCAGTTAGAATTAAATCTGGCAAGGGATGTGAAAGATAACAGGAAAGGATTCTATAGGTACGTAGCAAATAAAAGACAAGACTAGGGACAACGTGGGCCCTCTCCGAAAGCTATTGGGAGAACTGGCTACCGTGGATGAGGAGAAGGCTGAGGTTCTTAATGACTTCTTTGCCTCAGTCTTCACAAGCAAATGCTCTGACCACACCACCCAAGTCTTGGAAAGCAGGTGCAGGGACTGTGAGAATGAAGACCTTAGGCCCACTGTAGGAGAGGATCAGGTTCGAGACCATCTTAAAAACCTGAACATGCACAAGTCCATGGGACCTGATGAAATCCATCTGTGGGTCCTGAAGGAGCTGGCGAATGAAGTTGCTAAGCCATTGTCCATCACATTTGAAAAATCCTGGCAGTCAGGTGAAGTTCCTGATGACTGGAAGAAGGGTAATATAACCCCCATTTTCAAGAAGGGAAAAATGGAGGACCAGGGAACTACAGGGACTCAGGGACCCAGGGAACCAATCAGCCTCACCTCTGTGCCTGGCAAAATCTTGGAGCAGATTCTCCTGGAAAGCATGCTAAGGCACATGAAAAACAACGAGGTAGTTGGCGACAGCCAACATGGCTTCACTAAGGGAAAATCCTGCCTGACCAATTTGGTGGTCTTCTGTGATGGGGCTACAGAACTGATGGACAGGGGCAGAGCAGTTGACGTCATCTACCTGGACTTCTGCAAAACGTTCGACAATGTCCCGCACGACATCCTTGTCTCTGAATTGGAGAGACATTGATTTGATGGATAGACCACTCAGTGGATAAAGAAATGGCTCGATGGCCGCACGCAAACAGTTGCGGTAAATGGCTCGATGTCCAGTTGGAAACCTGTAACGAGTGGTGCCCCTCGGTGATCGGTGTTGGGACTGGTCCTGTTCAACATCTTTGTCGGTGACATGGACAGTGGGATTGAGTGCGCCCTCAGCAAGTTTGCTGACGACACCAAGCTGTGTGGTTCAGTTGATATGCTGGAGGGAAGGGATGCCATCCAGAGGGACCTTGACACGCTTGTGAGGTGGGCCAATGTCAACCTTATGAAGTTTAACCAAGCCAAGTGTAAGGTCCTACACCTGCGACGGGGCAATCCCAGGCACTGCTAGAGGTTGGGCAGAGAAGAGATTCAGAGCAGCCCTGCAGAAAAGGACTTGGGGGTGTTGGTTGACGAGAAGCTTAACATGAGCCGGCAGTGTGCGCTTGCAGCCCAGAAACCAACCATATCCTGGGTTGCATCAAAAGAAGCGTGACCAGCAGGTCAAAGGAGGTGATCCTGCCCCTCTACTCTGCTCTCGTGAGATCTCACTTGGAGTATTGTGTACGTTTCTGCTGTCCTCAACATAAAAAGGACATGGAGCTGTTGGAGCAAGTCCAGAGGAGGGCCACGAGGATCGTAAGGGGGCTAGAGCACCTCCCGTATGAAGACAGGCTGAGAGAGTTGGGGCTGTTCAGCCTGGAGAAGAGAAGGCTGCGTGGAGACCTCAGAGCAGCCTTCCAGTATCTGAAGGGGGCCTATAAGGATGCTGGGGAGGAACTCTTCCTTAGGGACTGTTGTGTTAAGACAAGGGGTAATGGCTTCAAACTTAAACAGGGGAAGTTTAGATTAGATATAAGGAAGAAGTTCTTTACAGTGAGGGTGCTGAGGCACTGGAATGGGTTGCCCATGGAGGTTGTGGATGCTCTATCCCTGGCAGTGTTCAAGGCCAGGTTGGACAGAGTCTTGTGGGACATGGTTTAGTGCTAGGTGTCCCTGCCCGTGGCAGGGGGGCTGGAACTAGATGATCTTAAGGTCCTTTCCAACCCTTATTATTCTATGATTCTATGATTATTTACTATATTTTTCAATCACCTGTGAGGGTCACAGCTTATTTTCTAAAGCTTATTTTCTTAGTTACTCTTTTGTGAATTCTTTAGCAGTAATATATATAAAATTTCTAGGAACTTTCAGACAGCTGAAGGAGACCATTCTACTTTCAGGTAAACTTTGATGACATTTTCAAATATTTTGCTAGTCATTGTTTCTTTTAAAAACAAATAAAAAAATTATTTTTTAAAATAAAAATTCACTTGATTAGGATTTTTATTACTTTCAGGAAAAGAATTTAAAAAACCTCTCCAAATATAGAACCAAATGAATTTTAAAAATGCAATACTGAAATAGTATAAAGGGACAAAATTAACCTCCGTTCTCAGTGACAGGGATTTTAGTGCAGGTGGATTGTCCATTATACTTCCTTTCTACAAAATAAAACTACTGAAATCTACTTATTTAACCCATAAATGTGATCTTTCTTAACCTCTTTTGCATACGTGTAGAATCCATGTTTTTTGTCAGGCCTTCCAACTTTAGATATTGTAAATGCTATGACCACTTTATCTGTAGTTGAACAATCCACCGAACTAAGGATAATTTTCAAGTTATAATTTTCTAGGTGAGATAGTTTAATATGCAATAGAATATCTAAGCTGCAACTTAGAGAAAAATGAAAAATGCTATGAAAAGTTACTTGGATATCTAAGTCAGTTCTAGCTAAAGTCTTCTTACTCCCTACAGTGCAGAATTAAAATATCTACTTTCGTTTCTTCCCAGTTTGGCCAAGTAGAAACTTATCTGATTGTGATTTCAGCCAAAGAGAAAGATAAAGGCATTGCCTTCACCCTTTCTGTAGTAGAGTCATGGCAAAAAAACCCCCCACAAACATGGTAGCTGTTAAGAGAACTGATGTTGCTTTTCATTCAGGGCAACCAGTCAGAAATGTTGAAACACTTTCTGAAGGAGAAAGAGTGAACTCATTTCTAGCTATGCCAAAGGAAGTGTTGATTCGAAGAATATCACCTTACTCTGGGTGATGTCTGATGTTGCAATCAGCTCCCAGAGGGCCATGTCTGAGCTGATTTTCAGTAATTTCAGTTAATTTTAGTTAGTTGACAGTAGGTAAGAGAATAAAAATACCTTGGCTTTTTCTCTCCCTATCCCACTAATTGGCAGAATTTCAACCCAGGTCTTTAGGTCTGTGACTTTCATTTCTTCCTGACTGTGCCAAGAATATTTTTTGGCATCTGGCATTTTAACAATAATATTGTCAGCTACCTGGCATTGGATAGAATCAAAGTACTGGCACTGTATTTTGTAATTTTCACAGAAACATTTGATTTGATTGACTTTAGAATGCTGATTAGAGGAGATAAGACTATGATGCTTTTGAGGATAAGTCACTTAACTCAGATTCATGACTGTTTAACAAGAAGAGCACACAGATTTGTTGTGCAAGGCAAGGAATCTGGCTTAGCTGAAATGGACTGT
The DNA here is from genome assembly GCF_004027225.2 of Strigops habroptila. Lineage (NCBI taxonomy): Eukaryota > Metazoa > Chordata > Aves > Psittaciformes > Psittacidae > Strigops > Strigops habroptila. The sequence goes on along the minus strand of NC_044277.2, from coordinate 31,155,813 downwards.
GATGCCCGCCAAGACTCAGTCTTCAGACCATGTTTATTGAATTTCTTTGTCAATGATTTATTCTTTATTGTATTAGATCTATTTTACAACTATATAGATGATGCAATATTACAACATGTTTCTAATTTATTAGCCATGGTAGGGAAGGATTCAGATAATTTATGGAGGAAACATTAAAAAGAAAGCTTTTTCTAATGAACATTAAAACTGTGAGCTATTAATTTCCGAACAAAACCTAAACACTTCTGCAGCCCTTACTCAGACAAAAACAAAAAAGCCCTCCACTGAAATACATACTTAAGTCATGACTTAAGGGTTGAATCAACACAGCCTAGTTACTCTTGAGCAATTTTGTGTTGAAATGCTGTTAATTAGAAGCAGGTATCATTTTAAAAGGTAAGAACTCCACTGAATATGTTGTACTTTAAGCAATAGATGAAGCAAGAAATAAAAAATCTGCAATGTGCTGCCAGTTGAAAGATTGTTTAAATTTGGAAGTAAGAAAACCAGACTGTAATATCAATAAAAAGCTGTGTAGATTTGATATATATTAATGCTATGGAGAGATAAAATCCAATTTGCCTTTAGGCAAATTTTTAGATTTTGTAGCTTGACAGAATATAAGAACACATCACTGCACCTTTTATGTGAATAAGTCAACTCACTTCCTCCTCAGTGAGTTTGGAACTATGCAAATGTATTTTATGTTTGGAGACGCCCCTGATTATGTGAAAACAATGTCGTTGTTTCTTATAGATTTTAATTTAATATTCCGAGCCTTGGAGGGAGAAATCATCATAGACTCATTTACCCTACAGTCAGTGTAACAATATGGGAGGGTACATTTATTGCCTTAGCAGTAAGCATTTTGAACTGGCATCCAAAAGTGATAAGAACTGAAATAATCTTTGGTAAAATTCAAATGCAGCTTAATTGAATATTTAAAAGCATTCTGAAAGTATATCTGAGAATAAATTATATAGTGATGTGGTAGGAATTATTTCGCTTTATACTTACTTCTGCTTAGAAGTACCACAGTAGCTTGAATAAGGGTAGGACAAGCTTCTTGCTGTAAAAGTCATTTGAGATGCAATACAAAGCATTGTACATTAATGAGATTTTGTTATTTCCTGTTCTTATATTTTTATAAATGAAAATATAAGGGTATTTTTATAACTCTTTAAAGCAGGTGGTGGTTTAGACATTCATTTTATATTGGCTTCTATTGCATTTACAATTTTTAATTCTTTATGTTTTAATATAGACATTTTAAAAATGAAAGAGTTTTCATATGCAGTGAATAGATCATATATGAGGGTGTGTGATACAAGACATTTCTTTCAAGGTAGAAATGTTTAGATGCCTCTCCTCTTTCTTGCTGTCATGCTTCAGGGTTTGGCTTTGGGGATTTTTACTTTTTTTGACCTGTGGAGAGATCCCACAGGATAAAAGTCTATGCCATGAAGACCTGGTTATGCTTGACTTCATATTTTAAAAAGTCAACAGAATACCCTAAGTCTTGGATGCATGCATTACTGACATCAAGACCCTGTGTAAGTACTCCAAATGTTAGAATACGCTAATACCAAAAAGAAAGCAATATTTGTTTATTTTGAAAAATATCAGTACTGAGTACTCATCCTATTTCTCATGAAGTACACACAATCATCTCATCAAACTTTTGCTTACTCAAGAACAAACAAAAATTTTAGCTCCAAATTTCAGTGACAGACTTTGATGATACTTGTCATCAAGTAATGCAATTATAAAGGTTGAAAATATGTTTCCATGCACACATGAAACTAAAAAATGCATAGTTTGCTCACAACTCCAAGTCTGTTGCAGTCAAGGCTTAGCTTAGAGGATGTGTCTCATGAATGTTTATCAGGGTGTTGTCTGTTCTGGTTTCTGTCCTGTGTTTTCACTTTACCTGTATTGAGTTCCTTCTCCTGCCATAAATATACTAGCAAAATCCAGAAAATATGGACTTCATTTACTAGAATATTTTATTCAAGTCAAGAGCTGATATAATAGAACTCTTCTGACACTGTATGCTAAAATAGCTGAATCTTACCTAGGGAGAATGTTGCCAGCATTGCTCTTTGCTTGTATCTATCCTGTACTTACACATAAGTAAACAAGTCTTTTGTGTTAAAAATGGAAAAAATAACGAGCCTAGACTGATTTCAAAGTCAAGAGTCATTCTTAAGAGAAGAGGTATTTGTGAAGTGTTGATCTGACTAGTGAAAAAGGAAAATCCTGGTGGTGAGAAGGGTTCCTGTATTTAGTCGCTTTAAAACAGGATAGAGAGAAATAGAAGTCAACTCCATAGAGCTGACTATCCACTATGGCTTTAGAAGCAGGGATAGAGGTGGTCTTCACTGCTTATGCCTGACAGTTTGGTTGTCTTAGTTAAGCTCCGAATATGCAGACTGAACATGACAAGGGTCACTTTGAACACAATTATTCCTTTTTATTTGTCATCTGTATTGGCATTTGCTTTGGGATCTCAAAATTAGGGATCCTGAGAAATATAGGTTGGCAAAACTCTGTTCTGTAGTATTTACATTTACATTTGCAGATCTCATCAAAAACTTAATGAGACTATAAGGTTTCTAATTTGAAAACAGTAACATCAAATACAAGTGTTCAAATTTGTTTTGATAATATTTCCTTTTGTGATATCTTATCCTCCTGTAGCATATGAAAAAGGAATCAGCCATGTATTTACTAATGTCTAAAACTTTCTTTTTATCTGAGGTTGATATGGTTTCCTTCAATCTCTTTAAATGCTTGTTGACAATCTTGTAATCTTTACCAGTTACTTTGAAGATCTTCTGAAAGGTTCAGTCTTTGAGTGATAATGAAGATAAAGGTACAGAGTGTTGAACCATTCCATAATTTGGAAACCATCACTATTGAAGGTAAGCAGGAAGAAAAAGTCCATCTTAAACTGTGGATTAAATATTTGTTTCCTGATGAATTCACATGTCAAAGCCCTCTTGCACATGCTGGGTTTCTGTTTATTGTCAGTTAAATCTTTTCATGTGCAGGAGATCAGGCTATTGGAATTGCGGGGTTTTGAGAGGATTTTCCCCAAAAGGGAGAATCTTGCAAAACAACAAGAGGTGAAAATGTCATGAGCAGGTCAATTACAGATCTGTTTCTACACCTCTCAGGCAAACTAAGTTTTTCTGTTCAGTTTATACCTTAATTTACATTTTGTGCAATGAATCATTGGGATAACCCTAACATTTGCATTCCATGACTTTTAAATGTTTAAAATAGAAACCCTCATGTTGAACTGACAAATGGTTTGTATTAATATAAAATTAGATTTAGGAAAATCATTTAATCTCTAAATGACATCTGATATTTACAGCTTTAGAGTCTGATGAAGATAGATGCACTACCTTACATGTTTATAATATTTTGTAAATTTGCAAATGTATATTTAAATTGATTGTATCCCTCTCCCATCCTTCAAATGTCACTGGCCCTCTAAGGACCTAGCCCAAAGCTCACTTTCATTAATGGAAAGATATACAGGCTAAATGTATAGCTTAAAATTAAACATTTTTAGGAACATTCCTAAGCTCTGGAATACTACCCTTTCTACTGTTCAAGCATTACAGTGTTCCACAGCATGATTTTGGCCTGTGCCAGCTAGCCTTCGGCTGACTAATTCCTGGGTGTAGTTCAGGAGTTAATGTGAGCCAAAATCTCAGATACTTTGAGTGCAGCCACCATGTCCTGGAGGGTGGAAGAGTTTAGTAGTATGGGTGTGGGGCCTGTGTCAGTTGTTCTTGGTGACTCCTTCTGAGTACCCCCAATGAAGTCTAAACCTGCTGCCTTCGGTATATGCTCATAGCTTTGCACTGTATAGACTTCCTTGCACAGTGCTATTTTTGGACAGAACTGGTCAGGAGATTTTTTGGTATTTCTTGTTTTGATCACAAAATAAAAAATTGCAGTCCCAATAAGTATAGAATTCATAGTTAAGAAACGACACAACTCATCTAACCCATCCAAGAATAATAACTATCAGGAGCAGGGAGAGTAAGGGCCTGGCTGAAAAAGATTCAACAACTGGGGAACCAGTAGCCTCCAGCACATAGGACTGTTCTGTGAGTTAATGTGATGGTGCCTGGGATCAATGTGTGAGGCTGAGGACAGGTGCCAGGATGCTGTTATAATCAGAGAGAGAGAGTCAAGTGGGATCAGATCTTTTAAATTTGAAGTGGTTCTTCTGAGTACGCAGAAGACTGGAATCCAATCCCCTTGACTTGGAAAAATTGTATATTTAAAGACAAATATTTAAAAAAAACCTCTGGACTCATTCCACTTCTTTGTATTGTATTTCTTTTTCAGATTCAACTAGTATCTTAAGTGGTTTTGATTTTGATTTATTCAGAAACTTGTCTTGAATTTTAAAAAACAACATTTTAATCAACAAGAAAGGTAAGGATTATATAGATGCTCTCTCTGTGCCTATGTGTGTGCTTGTGTATGAACACTCCAGTAAAAAAAAACAGTATATTTTACAGTAATATTTATTCATTATTTCTAGAGTATCAGTGTTTCTTCTCTTGATGTTAAATATATACAGATGGAGAAGCAAAGGAGGATTCATGAGGTTCTTTACAATGAGTTAATATCATTTACTTTCATGTCAGGATTTAGTCTATGCAAGTTTAAGAAAAATTTGTGCCTTTAACATTGTTCTACACGAATGCAGACTACAATTATTTACCAACCTTTCCTTCCTATGCATGTTATGCACAGAAACATACAAAACCTTTACAGTCTTAAACTTATATTAACCCACAACAAACTGTACTTCTATTATATATATTGTCCTAAAAGGTAGAGACAATTATGTTGGCTGCAAGTTTTGAGTCAACTACAGTTATGACCAAACGAAGGTACCCCCAAGGTACATGTTTGTGTACCACTTGCACAGTGTGTACTCTCACATAGCAATGAAAATTTTCTTTGGTTATATCCTGGCCAAAAAAATGTTATATATTTAATGGATCTTTGCTGGAATGAGAAATAGTCTCAGTGCATAAGAGTCAATAGAGTCCCTGAGACATCCTTGCTGGAATGGGAAAGGACATATCATTCCTTCTGTTGTGCTCATAATTTCAGTGGCCAGCATGCTTGCGCATGTATTCTTCAAGTGCCAAGAATAGTCTTCAGTGCTCCAAAAAGACAGTGTCTGGAAGAACGAGTTCATTGCCAATCTGCAGAGCCAGAAAGAACATGCATTAGGGAAAGGAAGCATGTGTTTTATCTTGCCTATAACGCAGTTGCTTTGCGCAGTTCTCCAGTGCTTTTGTAAGGCTTATGGATAGTCTTGGCCTCTGAAATCATAATGTCTCCAGACACTGCTGCTTCTCAGCTCCTTTGCCAAGACAAAATAAGTCAGAAGAATATGAATGTTAAGACTGGGAATATTCAGGGAACTTCTACAGCTTGGTCAATCTTTTTTTCAGTACTTTAAACTCTACTTCTTTTATGCCTATTGAGGAAACCTAGGGAAAACAAGTTTTCTAACTTCAGCAAAATCTAGGTTTTATCAGCCATAGGAAAAGAAGAGCAAGTTTTGCTTGTACAAGCGGATAATCTCTGTAAGGCATATAAGAAAGGTTATAGGCATTAATTTTTCCTCTTCTTCATTTTAGTTTCAGTATTTGAGTCTCTGTTCAATGGTTCCATTCAATTTCTGGTTTTGTTTTTCATCTCAGTTTTCTCCATATTTTATTTTAAAATTTATTTTCTTTTTTTTTGTTATCTCGGCTTGCCCTATTGGGATTCTGCAGCCGGTTCTGGCTCTGTTGAATGTTTACTCAACACAGCTTTGAAACTGTTTGAAAATGAACTGAAAAAATCAACTGTTGCGAGCTGTTAATTTCATACTCATTAAATGGATATTGTGTACATATATATATGTATATGGATGTTCCGTGACATGATCTCTAAGGTTGTCTTTCCTGCTAACTCTGACACTGCCTACACAAAACCTGCTTCACAATGTCATCTGATATGAGCAAGAATGAAGTTTCTTGGGTGGCAGAGTATCAGTTTTATGCAGCATAGATGAAAATGCAGTTGTCTCATTTAAATAGTACCTCATAATGGGATGTCCTCTGATGACGCAAGGGGAAAATAAAGCTGTGTCTGTAAGTTATTGGCCAGAGACTACAGAAACTGTAGGAAATGCAATATATTTAGAGTACTTTTGCCATGGTTAACAGATTTTAAGTTCTGTATACAATTCTGAAAAAATGTCAATAGCAACTCAGAGATGTTTCTATGTCACTAATAATAAAAGTAATCTTGAAAAGGAAATGCAAACAGTTGTCAAAGATCAAGACACCTGAAATCATCATTGTAAATATTAATTAATTGTAACAATCAATGACATCTGAAATAAATGTACATAAAGGAAAGCAATATAGAAATGAAATAAAATACATCTAATACAGCTAATACACCCAAAATCGTAAAATTGTTTTAAGAAGTGCCTTTCTCATTACAGCTGAATGTGATTTTCAAGATAGAGGCATCGTAATACGACCCCGTGAGCTGTTCTGTGTGTACAATAAAGCAAGCAAAATTAATCCCTTCCCCTGATGACCTCTAGAAATGAAAACCCATTATAGTAATAATATTTGTACTTAGGCCTTGATGTTTTTGTGCTGAATCTGAATGCCGTGAAATGATTGTATACAGTGGCTGATGAGGACACATGTAAAGATAAATACATAAATAATCCTCTTTATATAGGTGCAAGGTGACTTTTTAGATCTGGTATAGAGACTAGTTGAAGCCTAATAAAACTGGTAATCATTTTCTTTACTGCTAAGGTCTGAATCTTATTATGTTGAAAGGTCTATTAGGAATGTTTACCTTTTTGACATGGAATGTATGTAACTGGATCTTGTGCACAATTTTCCTGTTTGTAAAACTTGAACTAAGCATTGAAATTTCTGCCTAAGTTACTGGGTTTGGTGTTTGCCAAAGTATATATGGTATCAAATACTACAATACATCTTTGTTACTAGTCTGCGGTTCAGCTAGCAAACCCCACTTAAAGGGTAAAAGATCTTTTAAAAAACAACATTATTTAGCTTGGAACAGGAATCAATACTCCACATGATATGGTAATGAAATACAGACTTTACAACATATTGATGGACACTGAGAAAGTGTGTGCGGTGAGAGGAGTGGGTGTATTTGTGTGCATGTTGGAGGGACCACAATAGTATTAATAGCTTGTAAAGGAGGTTCCTGACATTTGGTAAACACATGGGTACGACACAGAGCACAATAGGAACTACAGTTCAGAAACAATGATAAGTACATTACTCTGGAATGCCATTAAATACACATGAGCTTTCTTCTGTCAGCATTTGAATTTTCACAGGATGTAGTAACAGAGCATTAGCTTTGTGGAAAAGGAAGGTTAAAAAGACATCCACACATTGTTCTATTATTTTGCTTTACTTTTAATATTTATGTAGCTTTCTGATGCGGGCCATATATCCAAGCCAGTTCAGTTTTGCACAAACAGTCTGGCTTTCTATTTGTCTAAGTGGTAATAAATTTCCATTGATCAGGGCTTAGTGGAAATTAGAACACCCTCCATCTGCCTTGGCCAGGGAGGCTGCTCCCAGCAGTATCTCTCTCTTACATTAAAAGACCGCTGGAATGTTTCAGGATGGTTGGTGTTGCTGCATATTACTTCACAATGTCAATACCAGAAGGCCTATTGATTTGGATCACTCTCTTTAAATAAAACAAATTATTTAGTATTTGAAAATAGTAAAAATGGCCACCTGGTGTAAAAATAACACTACATTGTCTCTCATTCTTCGACTGTCCACCAGCTTGGGAAAGTCTTGAATTATTGTTCACTGTAATTATTTTGAAAAAACATATACCGTGTGTTGTACTTTCAATATATTGATCATAAAGGCTTATATTTGTAGCCTTCTGCTAAAGAATAAAACTTGACTACATTAATTGCATTTTGTTTTAGATTAAGGTTAGGGGGATTTATTTCAAGGAGTGTGTATAGATGTTTTGAAGAGGATGACCTGAGAAAGATACAGCTACATGCAAGACTTATCAGTCTTTCAGACCAGCACTTCTCAGTGTGGGTCAAGCCGCACTGGCAGAGAAGGTGTGGAGAGGTCTCTTTCTAATGCTGATTTCCATACAAGTGTCAGCAGATTGCTAAAAAGTGAGAGAGAGGAGCTATCAAAGCAAAAAGGACAGATATTAAATGGGAGGCAATATACGTTGTGCTAGCAAATGTTCACATGAAACACTTTATAATTAGTATATACATAAATCAGATGCTTAAATCCATATTATAAGGAACTAGAAGTCAATATTCATCTGCATGTAATAAAGCTTGCCAATATATAGGGTGTGGTTTGATTTTGGGGTTGTCTTTTTTCTCAGGAGGTTAGGAAAGCATGGCACGGGGTTGGAACTAGATGATCTTAAGGTCCTTTCCAACTCTAACCATTCTATGATTCTGTGATTCTATTATTCTATGAACACAGCCACATATCAAAGCATGCCATATGTCAAGAACGATTTTCCTTCTCTAAAGCAGTAGTTTATTACCTAAAAGTATTTTCAGTATTTTCACCCAGACTGTTTCCCACCCTTTATTTTGAGTTCCGTTTGTCTTTGCCTGATTCTTCACAATCCTTCCTGATACTTCCTCACCCCACCTAAAAGCTTTGCATATATGACCTACTGTCAGTGGGTGATGAAGCCTACTGAGGGACACAGCTCCTCGGATGGGCTGGGAAGATGTGATGCTACTTTTCGTGGGCATTCTTCTTTGACATCCTTCTGGAGCTCTATCATGCTGAGAAAAATATCGAAATCCTAGTACAATTCTATAAACATAATGCAGCTTTCTCTTCTAGCTGAAAATGTGGTTTTGGTTGGTTTTTGGTTTTTTTCAGGAATGACATCACTCATGCACAGCCTGTTAAATGAACACTTGTATTCAAATAACTTACTGATTACGCAAAACAACTCTGCCTGTTACGGTACACGTTCGGTGCAGAAAATTGCTCTGTTAGCTGGACTGGCTTTCCTATCACAATGAAACATACATCTGCTTACAGCTAAAAGTCCAAAGGCCTGATCTACTAAAAATTAGTGATCCATCAGATTGATGGGCAATCTGCACTCTTGGTGCCTTGAAATTTCTCGCATCAGTCACCAGATCATGATTTACTAATAGGGTTTCAGAGCTTGCAAAATAGCACAAGTCTAACCACATATTAATATTTAATCTGGCATTTTACGTGCACCTAACAAAAGACCCCAGAGCTGCTGACAGAACCCTTAATTGTGAATTTCTATTTCCATAGTGGTTTCATGTGGAAATCTGAAATAAGAAATATATGAGTTAAGTCCTGATCATGAACTTACAAGCTTCTGACTATATTTTTGTGAAAAAATTGTTTATAGTTTATTTTTTCATAATCTAGATTCATTAGCATATGACAAAGCTTCCTTTGGCAGTTTCATTGTCTGTAGCTCATGATGCCAGAGAAATTTCAAAACTCATTTCTATATTGTGTGCAATTAAACAATCTGTTCTTTAAATACTTAATCCACTTGGCAACTCTAGAAAGGTGCTAAATAAGGGTAAAAAGAATGTATAAATCACAAAGACCTCTTTATTACCATGAAATTTAGTAATTGAACCTTCACAGACTTAGTAAAATGGGCCCTCTGTGTTTTGTATAACATTTTTAAGTAACCAAGATAGGCAAGAAGCTGAATTACATATTGATAGTGTTTCTACCATTTCATGGCTTAAACAGAGCAAGAGAGTGAGTTAATAAGCAACTTCTCCTGCTGCTGTCAGATGAATATTCAAATTTTATCAAACGTATATAGTGCATGTCTAGAAAAGGGTTTATTTGTTTCATATGTTATAATTTATGAAAGATGTTCCCAACACCACCTGTAATAACTGAATGTTTGTTAGTGTGCAAATGAGGGTTATAAATGATGTTGCTTATCTATGGAACAAAACACAAAAGACAACTTATTAGCAAAAGACAAATTGCTCAGCAAGTTTCAATGAGCTGCTATGTTTGTCATGAAAAAAACCTTTTATTTGCACAGATCAATGCTTTTATAATCCATTTAAAATAATATACTTGCCACTAGGTGGCTATTTCTGATCAGATCATTTTACCATTTTAATTACATTTTTAATATCCGGGCTGCATAAACAAAGATAAATTACAAGCCTTGCACAATCTGGCTGCTCAGGCACAATCTGTAATAATATCAGCTTTTGTTTGTGCCTCCTCTAATTAGATTCTGAAATCTAGGCTTTATCAATCAATAATTTTAATTTCAGAATTGCCTTTTGATCTTACATTTCATGTTTGTTTGCAGAAAATGATCATTAGGACAAAGCTGATAATTTATGCAGAAACAATCTCTCAGCAGAGTTACAAGCACATTCCTAGCTATCAACACAACCCGGCAGACTAAGCTTGACACAGGTCTAATTAGCATGCAGATATGTGTCACCTCATTGGCAATTCAAATTGCTTTTTTATAATGTACCTCAAATTGTGCTACTCAAACACTGTATTTGATTTCCAAAGCCCCCTGGGCATCCCATAATGTGCCCCTTCATCCTGGGTATGAAGCATTTATTGAACAATCTGCTTCGACTCTGGCTATCGTTTTGAAAACACCCAAACATCGTAACCATGGGACCAGCTTTTCCTCCTCATCAGACAGCAACTTGTTCTTCTGCAGAGCAGCGGGTGCCACGTCTGCAGGTTTAGCAATGATATGTTACCTTGCAAGCTCCTGCTCCCACGGTGGCTGCTCTATAGAGGGCTTCATTCCTGTGCCACTCATTTAAAAAGGGGGAGGATGTCTACAGAGCACACATTAATATGCGGCACATAACCACGTCTCTGAATGCCAGCCTTCCATTCTTCATTAAACAAAATGGCTGGATTGCAGTGATTGTTTTCCCCTCTGCACACGCGCGCGCGCGCACAAGCACACATACCACGCACACAGGCACATACCCACACACCCCCCACACGCACTCCAGCTTTCTCTCTTTTTCTTCCTCATGCACACACACGGACTTTCCCCCACACACACAAACACACACACATGACATTCCCTGCTATAGCGTGTCGTTGTCAGCATGGCGAGTTACGTGTGAAAAGTTGTCTGCAGCATGCGTGACACGCGAGGAGATTCCTGCCAATGTCAGGGCCCTTTTTTGCCATGCAGCAACAAGTGGCAGAATCAATGGTGTACAGTTATTCAGCAATGTAATTCATTTCACTGGCTTTGGCTCTTAGCCAGATCCGCCATCTGTCTCTTGCTCTCCCTCTCTCTCTCTCGCCTGAATTTGTCCTACATTTTGTAATGTTACGTGCTTGCCATCCTTATTCTATGTCAGAGGTACAGCACGAGCCTCACCCCCATTCCAGCGTGGAGTTCTCTTGAGTTCGGTGGCACTTTGGATATCCCACTTCAGTGCCATGGGAAGAAAAGGGTAAGCAAAAAAAGCAGAGGGATAGCTGAAAAGAGAATGGTGCTCTTCTATCCGAAAGCCAGAGCCTCCGTTTTTTATTTAAAGCATTGATATGGATCTGTCTCAAATGGGAACTTTTCCTGCTTCATTAGAGTGTCTTCATTTTCTTTGTTGGATGCTGGCACTGAACGCCTCTGCACAGCTCTGTGGAATGCCTGCTGTTGGATACTTGCAGATCCCAGCCACCAAGCAACCTCCTGCATTGGAAATCGGGTGACTACTCCAGGATCTTATGCGTGCTTGCTGTTTGAAGCTGCAGAAAAGTGAATAATCAATTAAGTATTGATTTCTTGTAAGATTTGGTAAATTTCAAAGGCAAGACAAAGAGGATGGCTTAAGGAAAGCACTGCAGGGACTTGGCGTAAATTAGACAACTAACAGCAGTGCAGAATAAAATAACACCTCAACTGAATATTTCCGTGGAAGAATTAGCACTAGCTATTGGAAGACGATGGTGGATTTAATCAAGACGGCAGGCACGCTTGAGTTTTAACCGTGAACCTGAAAGAGGAGCTAATTATAACCACTTTTTTATATGGAGCTAATTTGACTGAATGGATGCAAATGTGTTTTATTTATGGATGAAGAAGCAAGCCTTACAGCATTGACTTTGGGATCATCGCATATTCTAAGCTTTACAGCTTCTCTAAAAGTCAAGCCTACAGTACATTTTTATTTACTGAGAAGGTATTTATATGTAAGCATAAATTAGCCATACAAAAGATTCATCAGAACAATGTACTGTGGCACTGAGGATCTAATTATGATTTTGCAGCATTTCATGTTTTCTCTAATTTGGTGCATTTCAACTTTGCTTGTGATGGGCTATATATGGGACAATAAATGTATGATTTAAACTATTGTGATTTTCATTGTGTAGTTTATTAATTGTACTATAGTTTTCTTAACGTGTTTCTGAATTATTCAGCATTATAATGAAAGAAGCAGAACTGGTGGAGTGGTTTTAAATTAATTTATAATCTTCTTACAGACCTAAATGTACAGGTTCTACCAGCCGATGAGCTCCATAATTATGAAAGACTGTTGAAATTTTCAGATAAATGGGGAACTGACTTTACAATGGGCACAATATTGTATAATCAGTAAAAGGAGGATTGTTATGTTTGACTCTGTGAAGACTGGTCTTGGTTACTTAACTCCTTCTCTGCTGATAATGGTAAGCAAATGTACTTTATACAAGAAAATAGGGAGAGAATGTAATGTATTAGTTTGATGTTTTGCTAGTCTGACACCTTAGCATATTTTTTTTTCCAAAAATGGAATATTTCCATTTCTGTTACTTTTCTTTTCCCTATTTGCTTCTCTGGGTTTTGTCGGGTTTTTTTTTTTTTCCTCCTGTCTTGCAATCTACATTCCCTGAGCAACCACAGGAACCAAGTTACATTAAGCTTCAACACAAAGACGATGTAAGAATAATGAATCCTCATTTGCATCGACATTTGTATTCAGATTTGCCAGGCTATAAACTTGGCAGATCAAGCAGAATATTAAGTAGAGGCTTCCATGGTAAATTGCGACTCTTGCAATTGCAGAGTCGTTTTTCCTATTTTTTGCGTGTGTGTTTGTGTGTATGTGTGTGCATGTGCACGTGTGTATGCATGTATGTATGTGTATATCTGTACTAGCAGGTAAAGTCTCATGACTACTTGATTTCTGAGAAGCACATTGGCTCTCTTTCTCTTTCAGTATATGATGTCAGTTTATGCAAAATGAAGCAGGAATACACCAACAGTAAACATTTTAGCTGAAGATAGAGTGTGACATATGACTAAAGCATTAACTCCTTAGTCTAGAGACCATGTGAAAGATTTCTTTAAGCAAATAGAGAAACACTATTGCAAAAGCACACAGATCTCCTTCATCAGCTGGAGGTTCAATTTCACTGCAAGTAGAGTCCAAGGTACAGACCGTGAAACAGCACTAAATCTACCTACTGCATAATATGATACTCTGTTTTATTTGTGGTGATGTTAATGTATGCATGTACATTTCCATTAAAAACTTGGGCCTTGATATACCTACCATCAGGTGCTCTCCGCCTTGGTTTGGTTGACTGTCTCTAGCTTTACGGTAGTATGCGTGAGAACAAAGTTGGCCCTTCTTTTCTAGGATTGGACACTGAACCTTTTTCTTTGCTGATATTTGCTGAAGAAGAGGTGATCCTACAATACATATTTCCCTAATAATTCCTCCCTTCTCTCTGGAAGAGTCTTTTTCAGAATGAATAATTGCAAAAGTAGAAGATTTACCTTATTATTCCTCTTTTTAAATTTGTGTTACTGAAAGTAATTTACACATGAACTTTGGAAACTTTAAGTTGCCCATAACATGGATTATACTATTTCAGAATCAGTGGAAAAGTACTCAGCCAACAAGTGTTAAAAATGCTCCAAGACTCACACTTGTTACCCACTGATTTTAAAGTAGCTGTCTCAGGACTCCAACAAAGCCCTCTGGAAAGAACTTGAGAGTGCCGCTGAATTAGGAGATGCAGAAAATTATCAGGCATGCACGAAATGTCTCCAGCGCCTTCTCTTTGAGCATAGCTCCTCCTTAACACACACGTAACCATAAACCTACCAAAGAGAATGGAAGTAGAGTCTATAATGTGTGTTTTCAGAATTGTTTATAACAGACTTCTATGTTAAAGAAGTACTATGATAGAGAAAAATCCTGGAACTTTTTCCAATCCTTCCTAAACAAGTTGAGGGACTGAATTTTAAAACTTTGTCTATGGCAGGTCTTTTAGCTTACTGAACTGAAAAGCAAGCAGAATGTAATGGCTAAACCTGTCATAAACAATATTATACTGCATAATTATTTGCTATAAATTCAGCTGGGAAAGTCATACCAGCTTTGTTTTCTGTAAAAACACATGAAACCCTAATGCTCTTTGGATTTACTTTCATTTGGTTTTAAGCAGTAATAGGATAATTGATCATGCAGGGAATGGTCAGTTGTAATGTAGCATTCGCAAGGATGGAAGATGATATGCTGCTCATGTAGAACAGTAACCTATGGCAGGCAAAGGCAGCCATGCATAGTTATTTGTTCGCTATTTTTTTAGAAGCTTTAGAACCTGATTCTTCTAATATGAAGGGAAACATCATGTGAAATATGATGTTGCTTTCCTTTGAAAGAGTATTCTGGGCTACATTTCCAAAATAGTGCTTAACGTAAACAGGAAAAGTAGAACTTTCAAGATGTTTCCATACTCTACTTCCTTATTTTGATGAATTAATATTAAACTTTGTCGTTTGGGTTCATATATGTACCTGACACTGTTTTGAAAATTTACCTTAAAACAGTTAATAAAGTGGTCCTTTTCTGAGAAGGGAAAAACAAAACATTATCTCACTGGCTTTCAAAAAAAAATATTCTGGTGGAAAAGAAGCCTTAAGATTTAAATAAAAAATCCATTGACAATAATAGATTAATAAACTAAAGTTTTTGCTGGACGTACATTTACAACAGTCTTTCACCAAGTAAATCCTTAGAAAAGTTAATTCCTGTTGGAGTTATTTTGCCTCTTTACAAAATTCTCTATCTGTATACCGATAACTATAGAACCCAAAGAAAGGAGAGAGGAATGAAAAGTATTTTAAGTTCCAAATACATTTATTATATTCAGTGACAGTAAGAAAAAAACACCTGGTGTAAAGGAAGGTGCGAAGCTAATAATTCCTGGGAGAAACTCCAATCTGTTCTCTGGCTTTTTATGTGTACTGTGTTGTTGGGTAAAATATTGGAGTACTGTCCATAACAAAAACGTACTGTGTGATGGGTATTCACCATCACTGGACAGAAGGTAGCACAGTCAGCCCAGGCATAGCATACAGATGCTTTAGAAGCAAAGCTCAAGGCCTGTTACAGCATCTCAGTCTAGCTCATTGTGTTGCTAAAAGATTTAAGATTTAAGCAACAGACAGCTCACTATAAGTAGCAAGGGTTAGATCTGCTGGCCCATAGAATTGGAAACTATAATTTTTTAAAAATTATTCTTCTGATCAAAGATCCTTTTGTGTAATGTGGTGTTGTGATAAGTATCACTCAAGTGTTGTGTTTCTTGTTGGAAGTTTGGTTGTCTCTATCACTAGTGTGGACTTCATCATGGGACATAACTGTAAGCTTTCTGCATCTGCAGGAACATAGTTCCCTAAGTAGTTTTTTTCTGATTACTTTGTGCATGTAACATCAGTTTGAATTTAGGCAATTTAACTGTTTCTGTTATATACGCAGTAAGCCTTCCTTTCTCCTTCATGTTTTTTGTTTCCTACACACAATAGAGACAGAAATTATTTTTAAAAGAAACAAATATATACATATGCAAAACAGGAAAGAGAAGAGATAACAGATTGAGACTGGGAAGCACCTTTTGCCCTGGCTTTTTATAAATAATAAGAGTTAAATCTTTATTTCCAAGGTGAAACTTATGTCTTCTTCTGCCATATGATTCCTTCAGTGGTATGTCTTTTGAGACAGTGCATCTGTAATCTCAAGTTCTGCATGCTGCAGTAATTTACAACTAATAACTGCAGGTTTTGTGCAAGATTTTGTGATTTTGCTAAAGTCTTTGCAGGGAAAGCATAATCCACTGAAATGTGTTATTTACACTACTTTGGCAGTCCAAGAAAAGTTCATCTTTTCCTTAATAAAACAAATATGCTTTCAATACCAACAGCTTCCACATGGCAAAGCTTTTAATTTAATTGCAGGACCGAGTTCGCTATTTTCAGTTTCAAGCAGTTTCCGATTACTCACAAAAAAATTGTAATGACTAAAATATTGCTAGATAATGAATAAACTGGGTATGCACGCAATCCTTGAGAATTGAGATCTCTTTCGGCAGTTTGTTACTTACAGCACCTGGTGTTAAATTACACTACAATCCTGTAATTTGTGTTTGTATAGCAGCTAGAACAATAAGGCTCCAGTTCTGATCAGTATCATAATGTAAACAATAATGTAAATGCATTGGTTTAGACAATAGGCAAGTTTTCCAGGGTGGTTGTTTATTTGCATAATCACCACTGTCTCATTTAGTTTAGTGGTTACTGCTTTTGGCAAAATTCTGTAGTCATTAATTGTGCTTTGAATTTCATTGGGAATTTTGCTTAATGAGTACAGATTCTGATGCAAGGTCAGCTGTCTGAAAACCATACTGACCCACACTTCATTATTGTCACAGTAAGTCATATAGCAAACAACATGGAAACCACTTTATTCTGCACTGAACTTGGCCAGCTTTCGGCCTGAATGCAACACTTGGTAACAAAGCTCAGCAACTGAGCACAGGGGAAGATTGAGGGGAGGAGAACCTAATTTCTGAAATTTAAGTTATTACATGCAGAGGTGAGAGGAAGTGGAAAGTTTCAGTGAAATGGAAGAGGGAATACTGGATGCTGATAAAACATGTACAAGGAGATGGGAAATTAAACAATATTTTTACTGTTAAGCTGATGTTTGTAGTTATAAGAAAGAACAAGAAGCAGAACACAAATTCCAGTCATTGCAACTTGCAACGTGTAACTACCAGTTTCTCTTGGATCCATAATTTATGCTGGAACCTGCAATGAATCATGCCACATAGAAGTGATTCTAGACTGCAGAAGATAAATCTAATGACACATCAGCTACTACTAATTTAGGGCTGCCTGCTTCTGCTCTTAGTAATGTGAGTAGGACTTT
Source organism: Strigops habroptila (assembly GCF_004027225.2). Taxonomy (NCBI): domain Eukaryota; kingdom Metazoa; phylum Chordata; class Aves; order Psittaciformes; family Psittacidae; genus Strigops; species Strigops habroptila. The sequence continues at coordinate 31,138,478 of NC_044277.2, read as the reverse complement.
TTCTGTGGACTACATTGGGAGCTGTATTTGGCCTTATTGAAAATACACTGAAGTTATTTGTGCTATACTATGACACAGTCATAAACACTGAATGGAAGCTGGCATTTTAAATATCTGAAATATTCTGAGATGTGTTTATGGGGTCATATTCAGTTTAAAGTTTGCTCATCCTGCTCTAAGCATTTTCCTATTAATAGTTTACATAGCAGTTTATCACTGTATTTTAGAGAAGTTTAGAAGAAAATTTATTTTCCCTTTCAGCAAATTGAGGGGTTTGCATAATGAATTCTCATTATAACAAATAAAATTTCCTCAGTGGTACCAACCAGTAAGTTCCCCTCTGAAAATCCTTGCAGCCAGAATGACCCTTGTGAATCTGGGATCCACAGTAAAAACATGAGGATTAACTGGCATCCCACTGATATCTTTCCGAATGTTCTTAACAATTAGCAAACCCAGTATACTAAAAAATAGAGAGGTAGGCTATGGTAAAACTGTCAGTCAGAAATCTAAGTTTAGGGAGGCAAATGGGAAAAGTGAAGAAGGGCAGAACTATGTGTGTGCAATTGCATCATAGCAGATGTACCAAGCAATGCTAGCAGAAAGGAACTTACCCCAGAGATCCACTTAGATACAAGAAGCAGAAGGAGACAGCACTCTTCTGGGAAATTATTAGTGAAACCAGAATAAACAGAGCTTTACAGTACAAGGAAACATTTACACTGTTTAAGCAATGGAGTTATTTTGATAAAAAAGGACAAAGTGATTTATAGAATTAAAAAGTGAGGTTCTTTCTTGCTCTCTGTTTTAACAGCTTCTTAAAATTTTCTAACTACTTAGTTTTACACCTTTAGCAAGACTGTGGATGATCTTTAAGTTTCTATCATCAAAATTGTTTTCTATTTCTTATATATATGTACTACTTCATATATATATACTTCATATATATACTGTATATATATATACTACTTCAAGAACACTTCTTCTCATGCATAATGACTAGTACGATCAGGATGACCTGCTGAAAGTGTTGCAGAGTTTCTCAGCAGGATTAAAGTTAAAAAACAGAAGTTGCAAGTTTCTTGATTATTTACACAGAGATCATGAGTTGAGGGAGAAGGTTATCTTGTTCTCAATAAAAATGGAGGACTGAAAAAAAAATGCTTCCTGTGGGGGTTTTTAGCAAGTGATCTACTGGTTTTGTCTTGATGTTATGGATTCCAATCTTTTTTGCAGTGATTTTTTTCCAAATGAATCCAAGTTCTGGTGTTCCTTATTACTTGCCTTTTCTTTCCTATTTATGCTTTAATTTAATTATGCACCAGGACGCTTTCAGATGTTTACTCTTGTGAAATGTTGAGCATCTTAAGAATATTCAGATCCTCTGACCTCAGAACCACATAGGTTTTGCCCAGAATACCTTGTTATTTCTTGAGTACTCAACATCTTCTGTGTCATTTAAAATGGAATACAAGAATTGCATTTTGCATTGAAGAAAAAATAAATCGGTTTATTTTTTAAGCTAAGGCAAAGATATTGAGGCTGGCCAGATATTTGTTTGGGTTTTGTTTGGGTTTTTTTGCCTATTTCAAAGGGACAAGAGTCACAACACTTTCTAAAATCAGGCCTCTGTCTCAGCTATGAAAAATGTCAGCCTCCAATTTTTAATTTATTTTTTGAAAATATTAATTTCAGTTGATGGTGCATTTTAGATGGCACATCTTATTTCTTTAAAAACCAACCACCATTCATGCTGAATTTATTTAATTAAAAAAAAAAAAAAGAAACCAAACAACAAAAATACCCCAAAACAAGATAAAATGAACTAAAGCAAATTGGTCTTAATGCTCATTTTACAGTAACTATTTATTCATGCACAACTAAACCAAAGATTTTTATTACCCAGGCTGGTAATATGGTCAGAAATGCAATGCAAAGAAATGTAGTAGAAAGAGTTCTTGTTTCTGCCCCTGAAAGGGCAATACTGGACAGAGCTGCTTGAACAGTGTTATAGCCAATACAAAAAGGGAGGAGTTTCTTCCATTCAAAAGAATAAAACATACTATCTTTTTATCATCAAATCACCACAGAAAAGAAACCACAGGTGGGAATCCTGAAAGCTTACATGAGTCAGAAAAGTCAAAAACCAATTTCTGATTTGTTGAAGACACCCTCCTGATTCTTTGAAGTGTGATTTTTTTATTTATTTATTTTTTTTCCTAGTGGTATTCTTAGCCAGCCAGGCAGCTTATTAGACAGTCAGACTGCTGCATTTGACTTTTCTAAAGACTGTGTTGCTTTACTATTTGCACCTCTATTTAGTTTAAGACTTGATCTGTGAAGGTCTATTTAGTTTGTATTTGATGATATCTCTATCCTCTTGTCATTACACTTGTCATACAGAGCAAGACTGTTTACCCTGATGGTCTCTCAGACATATGATTTGCAACTTACAAAGATGCTTAACTCTGTAGAGCTTCAAAACATGGTGAAAAACAATATATAAAATCAGGGGGTTTTGTGAAGGTTTTTGATTTACAGAAGAAAATAGGTAACAACATTCTAGGGTGGAGATCATTGAATATATGACTGTGTACTGTAACATGGCCTTTAATAAAACACCCAGTAAAACTGTTGATAATTGCTAAGTCAAAAAAAAAAATTTCCAAATAATACATTTAGTCAGAGATGGGAAAGCATTAATTTTTATGTCGTACCTCAAAGAATTTGTCTCCCAAAATATGAAGCCTGTTTTACATTGTAAGTAGAGCAAATGGAGAGAGAAATTCAAATATAGGTAGGTGGGAGGGGGAGTGGAAGGTTTGATACCCTGCCACTTAATAACAGTCACAAATGTGGGATTTTTGCTCATAAAATTTACTTTATGGGCAATAGGTGAAAGAAAAAAGAGTTTATTGACTTAATTACAGTCCTAATACTTCAGCTAAATGCCTAACCAAAAAAATTGAGATGATTAAAAAAAATATAGAGATAAAATCTCCTGGGAAATGTTTCTTATACATTAATGGTTTTAGCAACATGTGTCTGTTACTTCTGTAGGGATTTGATGGCAACTCACAATAATCATGGTTGGAGGAACATTCAGTGGACAAAAGTCAATCATGAAAGTCAGAATACATTTTCCCATTAGAAACAACCCTTTTTATCTGGATTTGACTGAATCATCAAATTATTTTCCCTACTTGAATATCCTTTTCTGAGACCTACTTTTATTTTTGAAACAGAAATATGCCAATCATGAAAGGGTGAAAAGATCTGACTACAGCTCATAGATTCAATTTTCTTTATATGAAACATTCAGAGATCTGTCCTTATTTATAATTCTTTTTTCACTAAAAGTACCCATTGAAGATAAAGCTTTTCATATTCTTACTGTAGACATACTAGGAATAACTTTAGTATGAGTTAGTGTATTGTTGCTTTCTTGGAAATGGATGTATCACATGTTGCACAGAAGTTGCTGTGGTATTGACTGCAAATGACCTATTGAAATTGGAAGGCAAAAAATATATACAAAGTACTTTCCCCAAGGCAAAAAAAAAAAAAAAAAAAAAAGGAACGAAAAGAAAACCCAAACCTAGTAGATTTCAACTGAAGGTTTGCAAATCATTGTATGAAATACTAACCTTTCATCGTATTCAACAGATTCTATTATGTGACAGTATGAATCTTCTAATCAAGCTGCTTAAAACCCTCAGGCCATGGCTTGACAATACAGTAAATCTTGTTTCAGAGCTCTTGCTATAGGACTGAAAATGTCACAGCCATGTGGCAAAGTGAAAAGTGCTTGTCTGGTATAAGATCACTCTTATATTTACACCACTGACTTTTTGGTGGATCAGGTATCATTTTTCCTCCTACAGCTGACATAAAAACCCTATAAAAGCAGAAAGCTGATATAAATGTTATATTGCATATTCTGTCCAGTTCAACAGTAACGCAATGGCATATCCACATTTGAAAAAAATCAAATTAGTACCTGATAGTGCAAAAATCTAGTATAAGTGGTGGTGAATTTGAAGCTTTAGAAAAAATAAATTCCTTCGTGAAGGTGTTGCCAATTTCCAAAATATCTGAAATTGCTAGGAGTGCTGCAAAGTCATATACTGAAGACTCATAAAATTAAAGCCTTTTTTCTACATGTAGACATAAGCACCCAGTGGAGCTTACTAAAAGTTTGAGTCTACAAGTTCTACCACATAATACTCAGTACTAGTCATATGAATGCAAAAATCCTGTTGTCCTGTGTTATGTTGTATGGAAAAGTGTGGGTGTTTATTTTTTGGGATATTTTTCAATTGCTCCTAAATGTTGACCAGAAAGCTGGAAAGAGCTACATCCTCCTACAGTACATTCTCGCTAGTTTTCACTGCCAGAGTTTTCATTATAATCATCAAAATTTATACCAACAGTTGTCCCTGACTGTGCTTAATAGCAAAACAAGATGTAAAGAACATTTTCAAGAACATATTGTTCATTTCTATGCAAATTACTTGTGCTGAATTTGTTGAAATCCTCTTGCTTTTGCCTTACGCCCACACCACTGCTGTTCCTAAATATTCGAGTTTCAGCATACTTAATTATTATTGTTCCTGGCAAAACTTGTAAAAGAAAGAGATTCTGAGGAGAGTTCTAAGCTACCTGTGTACAGTGTAACAGTTTTCTAATGCCTAACTGAACTGTGTCAGTTAGCATCCACTATTAGTATTCAGAAGGAAAAAGGAAGCTTATAGAAGGTGGAAGCAAGGACAGGCAGCCTGGAAGGAATACAGGGACATTGTCCAGGAAGCTAGTGATCAGGTCAGGAAAGTTAAGGCTGAGTTAGAATTGAGTCTGGCCAGGGATATCAAAGATAACAGGAAGAGCTTCTTTAGGTATGTCGCAAACAAAAGACAGACTAGGGATAATGTGGGCCCTCTCCAGAAGGAAAGGGGACAACTGATTTGCCTGAATTTGGAGACAACTGAGGTTCTCAATGACTTCTTTGCCTCAGTCTTCACCAGCAAGTGCTCTAACCACACCACTCAAGTCTATGAAGATAAATGCAAGGACTGAGAGAATGAAGACATTAGGCCCACTGTAGGAGAGGATCAGGTTCAAGATCATCTTAGGAACTTGAATGTGCACAAGTCCATGGGACCTGATGAAATCCATCTGCGGGTCCTGAAGGAGGTGGTGAATGAAGTTGCTAGGCCACTGTCCATCATATTTGAAAAACCACAGCAGTCAGGTGAAGTTCCCAATGACTGGAAGAAGGGAAATATAACCCCCATTTTCAAGAAGGGGAATATGGAAGACCCGGGGAACTACAGACCAATCAGCCTCACCTCTGTGCCTGGCAAAATCTTAGAGCAGATTCTCCTGGAAAGCATGCTAAGACACATGAAAAACAACAAGGTGGTTGGTGACAGCCAACATGGCTTCACTAAGGGAAAATCCTGCCTGACCACTTTGGTGGCCTTCTATGATGAAGCCACAGAACTGATGGACAGGGGCAGAGCAGTTGACATCATCTACCTGGACTTGTGCAAAACGTTCGATACTGTACCGCATGACATCCTTGTCTCTAAGCTGGAGAGACATTGATTTGATGGATGGACCACTCAATGGATAAAGAACTGGTTCAATGTCCGCACATAGAGAGTTGCAGTCAATGGCTCAATCTCCAACTGGAGACCGATGACAAGTGGTGTCCCTCAGGGATCGGTGTTGGGACCGGTCCTGTTCAACATCTTTGTTGGCGACATGGACAGTGGGATTGAGTGCGCCCTCAGCAAGTTAGCTGACGACACCAAGCTGTGTGGTTCAGTTGATACGCTGGAGGGAAGGGATGCCATCCAGAGGGACCTTGACATGCTTGTGAGGTGGGCCAATGCCAATCTCATGAAGTTCAACCAAGTCAAGTGCAAGGTCCTACACCTGGGTTGGGACAATCCCAGATACAGCTACAGGTTGGGTGGAGAAGAGATTCAGAGCAGCCCTGCAAAGAAGGACTTGGGCATGTTGGTTGAGGAGAAACTTAACATGAGCTGGCAGTGTGCACTTGCAGCCCAGAAAGCCAACCATATCTTGGGCTGCATCAAAAGAAGCATGACCAGCAGGTCAAAGGAGGTGATCCTGCCCCTCTACTCTGCTCTCGTGAAGCCTCACTTGGAATTTTGTATACCGTTCTGGTGTCCTCAACATATAAAGGACATGGAGCTGTTGGAGCAAGTCCAGAGGAGGCCATGAGGATGATCGGGGGCTGGAGCACCTCCCGTATGAAGACAGGCTGAGAAAGTTGGAGCTATTCAGCCTGGAGATGAGAAGACTGCATGGAGACCTCATAGCAGCCTTCCAGTATCTGAAGGGGGCCTACAGGGCTGCCAGGGATGGACTCTTCCTTAGAGACTATAGTAATAGGACAAGGTGTAATGAATTTAAACTTAAACAGGGGAAGTTCAGGTTAGATGTAAGGAAGAAGTTCTTTACAGTGAGGTTGGTGAGGCACTGGAACAGGTTGCCCAAAGAAGTGGCAAATGCTCCATCCCTGGCAGTGTTAAGGCCAGGCTGGGCAGAGCCTTGGGGGACATGGTCTAGAGTGAGGCATCCTGCCCATGGCAGGGGGGCTGGAACTAGAGGATCTTAAGGTCCTTTTCAACCCTAATCTATGATTCTATAACAATAACATGCTTGATATTGTTATACTTTAAATACAATTCCACTCTCTTTTATAGAATAAAGAAGGATTAACAGATGACCTAACAGTTATCGTCAGTCCAAACAATAAGGTTACTTCGTATTTAGTTGTATTTCTTTAGTGCACATGCGCTGTGACACCCAATTTTATACTTGGAACTTAGAAGGATCCGCTTTCAAAGTTTAAAGCAACTCTTGGCATAAATCACCATAAAAAGACCTTTGACGTGGAGAGCATTAATCATAACTGGAAGATATTCAAAACCAAATTAAATGCATGTTTCTAAATTCACAATTTTTCAAACAAGTTAGGTAAAAGGGTGTTAAAAGGGGAATCTGAGGAAGTGATAAAATACTATTGAAATATGCAAATAAGTATTTTGGAACAGTTTTGTGAGATTCTCACTACTTCTATCCCCAAGTCTTATCTTACTGGTGTTCGAATGTTCTTGACTTTACGCAAGAGAGCTGGAAGGTCATCCATCTGCAGCAGCTATAGAGTTATTCTTCCTGGCTATTGTGAATGTGCATTGGATAAAAGCTTTTCTTCCACCCAATGCGTGTAAGGTGATGAGGAATCCCAGCCTTTCCATTTTGGAGAGTGCGGGTTACCTACGCATTTGTCTCTTCTCTCCATCATCCAAAGAAGAACTGAACATAACGTGATTGAAATCACCCTGTACCTGAAGCTGCCAAGCCTGTGTCTACTGACTGTTTCTGCTGAAAAGCCAAATCAGGGGCTTGTATTTTTCAACTTTTCTGTGATCAATTGATATGCAGTTCCTGATTTCAGAGGTAAGTGACATGCCATCTTACAGTAACAGCTATCAGACAATTCTGCAGGAGTGCAGTTTCACTATAAAACTTCTGGAAGTAGTTTAGTATGCCTAGTAAATAGACATGACCATTGTCCTTATACTGCCTTTCTGTAACTGATGCTGTCTATAACTCTTTGCCTTTTTTATGCACCAGCATAAGATGATTTTATTCAAACTTTGCTTTAGTTTGACTACTTAAAGAAAGTCTGTGTGAATGTTTGCCTGTCTGTCTCTGTGTATACATATATCAAAATAAATTTTCAAGGTGGTAATGTGAAATATACAACTAAAGAGTTCAGAGATTGGTTGTAGACCCAATCATACGTCTCATATTGAACGAGAATTACTTGGCTAAATTTGTCTCAAAGATATCGTGACAGTTTTTCATTTGTATTTTCTGCCAGCATCAGATATCAAAATAAGTACAAAGATTTTCTTTTCCTTCCTAAACTGCCAAATTAAAGCACTTGCTGTCAGTTCCTTCCAGTTCACTGCTCTTTTATAGAAACATAAAGTAACCAACTACATGAACAAGAAAAAAAAGTCTGATAAATATTTGTATTGGGCTTTTTTCAATCAGAACTTCATAGAGACGTTGTGTTGGAAGGGACCTTAAGAGGTCATCTAATCTATCCCCTGGTCTGTAAGGGATCAGTTATACAGAGTGTTACTGAGACATTTGCCTAATGTCCTTAAAAAATCGCAATTTCAGGGGTTTCCTCTACCTCACTAAGCAACCTGTTCCAATACTATTTCAATAAAATGGTTTTCCATAATATTTGAATTAAACATTTTTCTGATGCAAATACACTGATTACTTCTTTTCTAGTCAACAGGGAATATGAAGAACAATTGATTACTCATAACAATCATTTATATGTTTGACTGCTTTTATCATTGCTATTCTAACTCAGCTGTTTGATTCTGTTGATTATCTCAGTGGCTATATGTATAACTTTGGTCTCACTGGTATAAAGTTTGATTATATCACAGAATGATAGAATGATAGAATGATTGATAGAATAATAGAATCATAGAATTGTAGAATCATAGAATTATAGAAAGGTTTGGGTTGGAAAGGACCCTAAGATCACCTAGTTCCAATCCCCCTGCCATGGGCAGAGACAACTTCCACTAGACCGGGTTGCTCAAAGGCCCATCCAACCTGGCCTTGAACACTTCCAGGGATGGGACTGCCATAGCAACCTTTTCCAGTGCCTCACCACCTTCACAGTAAAGAATTTCTTTCTAATGTCTAACCTAAATCTTCCCTCTCAACTTAAAGACATTACCCCTTGTCCTATCACTACATGACCATGTAAAAAGTCCTTCTCCAGATTTCTTGTACAGCACCTTTAGGCACTAGAAGGCTGCTAGAAGGTTTCCCTGAAGCTTTCTATTCTCCAGGCTGAACAGTCCAACTCTTTCAGTCCGTCTGCACTGGAGAGGTGTTCCAACCCTCTGAGCATCTTTGCAGCCCTCCTCTGGACCCGCTCCAACAGGTCCATGTCCTTCTTATGCTGGGGGCCCCAGAGATAAACGCAGTACTCCAGGCAGGGTCTCACAAAAGTGGAGTGGAGGGGGATATCTTTAACAAATATGAACCTTTGCCAATGAATTTAATATCACATTATATGCATATATATACATATAAAAATATATTGAGGGGAAGAGAGAGACAAAAGTTTCTAAGTGAGTAATCTGTAATAACTGTAAATATTCAGGTAATATATTTCACAATTTCATAAATTATGAAGCATAGATGATATATATTTATATATTTAATATCTTTGACTTTCCACTTGCTGTATATGTATATATGGTACGACAATGTATGTAAAAATGGTACAAAATTATGAACCAATGAAGAATACAAAATCTCATTTTGTATCCAGAAAAAGCACCTGTGGTTTTGAGATAGTCACATTCTGCCTAGTGACCAGGATATGAAAGTGTCAGCTTCAGGCTATTTATTTCATAGTCAAACATTGTCTTTATGTGTAACATATAAAGACACACACAAAAAAAAAATATCACAAACCACTCCTGCTTCTGAGATTTTAAAACAGAAAAAGAGAAATACCATTAAAAATACGTGCTTTGGTTTAGTTCAGATTTTTTAACCAATGAACTTTGGGCAGGTTATCTATTTTTTTTCCCTGAACATTTCACCCAACCATCATCAAAATGAGTTGTAATGAAAAGAAATATAATATTAAAAAAAAAAAAAAAAAAAAAAGGAGAAGCTTTGAAAGACCTTACAGTTCTGAAACTTTTGATCCAACACATGTTGTCCACAGGCCTTCTTTAAGAGATTTCCAAAAGCGAAAATATACCCTTCCAAATACAAATTTGGAAAAAAGGTCAGAAGGGGAGCAAGCACCCTCATAAAAACTGGAACATGTGGGTCATTTTCCCACAATATGACATAGTTTCAAAGTCTACTACTCATCTGCTGGCTTCCAGTTTTTATATTCTTTGGTATTTCATAGCAATTTATTTTTCATGTCTCATGTTAAAAATAGGATTCCATGTCTTAATGAACGAAAAAGTTGTAAGATTTCATCACTGTTACTACTCCATACTAATCGTTTGTATAGGATTAACATGCTCAGAAGCACTGAGGTACTGAGCTACAGCTTCATCTTCCATAAATGACAGCACATTTTTATTGAGGAAAGAACTAGTATCAAAGTACTTTCCAGTTCTTTGCATGCACTTGTTTAAAGAAATGTTTTCTCTCTTTCCTTTTCCCTATATGCCTCCTCTGCTCACCAAACTAAAAGAAAGTATCGCTTTGATTAACTTTCATCTGTAATGTTGTAAGACTTATATTCTCTAAAAGATATATTTGGACTCAAATTTGTAAATTTTTGATAGAACATTGTGTAATGATCCAATCAGTACAACATAATAATATTGTCACGAGCAATTATTTATTTTTCTCTTTTGTATTTAATGCTGTGGCCTGAATTTACAAATGCTGTTCTTGATATGTATCTGCAGAGAATGAAAAGAATTCGAATAGTTAAAAATGACTGCCTTGTCAAAAAACTTGTTCAGTCCTCATTCGATCTTATCCTTTGAAACCATTTTAGAGTGTGACAAAGGTGAAAAAGGATCTCAGAGAAGAGCAAGCGACAGGCAGCATTTGAATACCTGGGGATCTGCTATATTCCAATACCAACACATTGGCTTAATGAAAAATTGAATAAATTACTATTTATTGATTTTTTTTTACCAGTTACAAATTGATGGGAGAGTCTGTAATGAGATCATGCCTTATAATAAGATCATAAATGAAACCCATCCATGAATTGTTATTACTGTTATGAATTTTTAAGGATGCATCTACATTTTCATTTTAATTGACTTTTTTTCTGGACTGTAACAACTAAAAATGCCTTTCTGTGAAAATGCCTGAGGTGTAATTTGTGCCCATTTCAATAAGTACATTCATGTTTCCTACTGCTTGTACTTTCCCTGGTGTGAGGTGGTTAATAAAGAAATAACAGAAAAGTAGAAATTACCTGTGCCCTAGAAGGCAGATTGCAAAGGACAATAGCTGAGATGGGGATCTAAGTGTAGTGTGTCAATTGGTGATGACAAAGGATATTCTTCTTTAGACATATTGCTTTAAAAGAAAGCATTTTACCCTGGAGGGAGCTCTGTCTTGAGTGCATTATGGTCTGGATGACTGAACCACAGATCCATGCCTGAGCCCTGGTGCTGTCCATTCAAAACCTGGCTACACTGTGGACAGGAGATCAGTGCCTATCTTCCAGATCAGGCTTCTGAGCATGGAGTAGCCAAAAGTCAGGGTAACAGTGAGGGTCTCAGGGTTGACATAGCACTTAAATCTATGCAATTTGGACCATATCCTGACAGATAGATTGTCATATGAACTGGTGGGCAAAGATAAACTTAACAGGAAGAAGCCTAGCTAGAACCAGTTTTTGGAAGAGAAACAGTTAACTGCATGTGTTTGCTAAAGAAAGGAAGTATAAAGCTGGTAGCACATTTGAGAGGCTGTTTGAATGGCATGACGGAAACATGACAAAAATTATTTTGGAATATGTACTTCAGACTAGAAGGGAGCATGTCCATTTCAATATATTGCCTGGAAGCGTTTTTAAGGAATCAAAGCAGGTGCGTGTAAACACTTAAAATGTCAATTTCTGACTACCAGAAAGCTTCCATGCTAATTTCAGCACCCTCTGTGCATGATTACTAAGATTGAAAAATCATAATGTATAATCAGGTCAAAGGAGGTGATCCTGCCCCTCTACTCTGCTCTCGTGAGACCTCACTTGGAGTACTGCATACGGTTCTGGTGTCCTCGACATAAAAAGGACATGGAGCTGTTGGAGCGAGTCCAGAGGAGGGCCACAAGGATGATAAGAGGGCTGGAGCACCTCCCATATGAAGACAGGCTGGGAGAGTTGGGGCTGTTCAGCCTGGAGAAGAGAAGGCTGTGTGGAGACCTCATAGCAGCCTTCCAGTATCTGAAGGGGGTCTATAAGGATGCTGGGGAGGGACTCTTCCTTAGGGACTGTAGTGGTAGGACAAGGGGTAATGGGTTCAAACTTAAACAGGGGAAGTTTAGATTGGATATAAGGAAGAAGCTCTTTACAGTGAGGGTGGTGAAGCACTGGAATGGGTTGCCCAGAGAGGTTGTGAATGCTCCATCCCTGGCGGTGTTCAAGGCCAGGTTGGACAGCGCCTTGAACCACGTGGTTTAGGGCAAGGTGTCCCTGCCCATAGCAGGGGGGTTTGAACTAGATGGTCTTAAGGTCCTTTCCAACCCTTACGATTCTATGATTCTATGATCTTCAATACAGCTAGGCAAAATGTAGCTGACTTGCTAGGTTTTACTCATATTTTAAACAGCAAGAGTTAAAATGAGTTCACAAAAAAATATCTCATATTGTAAAACTAAGGTCCAGAATTTAAGGGGCCTAAAATGTTTTGGTTTGATGAAATCTATAGTATTCTGAAATATTTATAGAACCTAGACACGAAAAAGGGTGCACTTAGAATTTCACATCAGTCTTCACTCAGAAGTACTTTATTTTGCCTAAAAGTCACACCCTGAACATAATTGTAACATAGCATTTGAAGCTAATTATACCGTATCTAGGAAACACCCTGGATTTTATTGCAAGGATGTATATGCCAGAAGTTTGGGTACTTCCACTGCCAGAAGCTAATATCATAGTCAGAAAGCCCAGCTTCTGGCAAAACAGGATAAAATGAGAATTTTTATAGTCACAGTGAAAATATACATATATTCATGAGTCAGTGGAATGAGTCACAAAAACCGTGTTTTCACTTGAAAGGGACCAACTTTAACCCATCTTACTGAGTCTTAGATAGGTCAGTCATATTTTTTTATTGTGACTAGTCTTATGACACCCTCTTTCTACTTCTCTATTACCTACCCTGTGAATGAAGATCATGGCATTCTCAGGGTTCCTTTTGATCTGGAAAACTCACATCTGAGACAGCAAAGTGCTTAGGGGACTACTTTCAGCCCAAAGAAAAATAATTTCCTTCAGGAGGAGAAACAAAATAGTGTAAAACAGAAAAAGAGCTGTTATAGAACAGGTATAACACTAGAAGATATAGGTTTTGTAATTAGAAAATTATGTCTGATGCCCACCTTTTCTAACTGCTGATTAAGATAGATAGTCACCAGTGTGACACTTTTCAATGAAATAGAGGATGAGGTGACTAAAACCCTAATATGCTCTGGAAATTTAAGACTGGTATTTCTATTTCCCAAAAAACTCTGGTGCACTCCTGAGCCTTAGTGTGACCCTCTAAAAAAAAGCATTTGAAGATCTGATTCTCATCTTACTTTATGTGCTCTCACTCATACCTTTTGCAGTGTACTAAGCTGATAGAAAAGCAATTGGATCTATAAATACAATGAGCAATTTTTAGTATCACAAGAGAAAAAATATGTTCCTCAGGTAAACATAAAATAACGCAATTTGATTAAAAACCAAAAAAGAAATTCAAATTACATTATTAAATTCCTAGGGTTGATTTCCCTTACCTTTTTGCAGGCACATACAAAGTGTGTACAATAATCCTCGCTAGCATTTGCTTAGCATAGATTTGGTGAATACCAACAACAGGAATTTTATTACTTTCGTGCATAAGTAATTGCTGCAGTGAAAATTCCTTATTTTTCAAAAATAAATGGTGCATAAAAGCACATAAAAGCTCAGTTAATATGTCTGAACTTGTTCAAGAACATGGCCCAGCTCAACCAATGGAACTAGTTTTTTATTCAGCAGAGACCTCTTAAATTCTTTGCCTCACTGCACAGTAATCTGCTCTTTTAACACATTTTTCTTTTAGCAGGTAGTCAATTAAGGGGAGGACAGGTGTCCCCATGATATATATCTTTACAGTGATGTGTATGTTCTTGCATTTCAGTTATCTTTAAATTTCATCATATATTATTTAAAGAGTTATATCTTAACTAAGTTTATGATTTCTTAGGGTAACATGATTATATTTTTAAGCATATAAAGGGTGAGGGGGACATACCTGTATTAGTAAGTCTCTCTTTTCACACTCTCAATTCTATATATTTTAACAAGGGAAAAAATATACCCTTTTCTGTTTGTAATTCTCACCCTCTATTCTTCCATTAACTGCTATACCCACTTCAACTTAATATGTGGATAAACAAAGGAACACCATAACATCATCATTTAGAAATTTAAGATAAGTGGCAAGTAGAACATTTAAAATGTGCAAGCTAATCTTCAATATTAGAGGAACTTCTTAGCCTAAATGTCAAAAACAACACAGGCACATTTGGGGTGACAGATCACAAACAGACCTGTAATGATTACCAGATTAATTTTTAACTTCTAAGTCTTACAGTGATGACACTCATTGCTGCAAAAAAAAACAACAAAAACAACAGATTCTTTCAAGTGTTTGCCATAGAAGCCTAATTTTTAATTAAATTCCCTACAATTTAGTGTTCATAGAAACCAAATAATTGAAATATTAGATGATTCCGAAATGTAAACCTGATTTCTAATGCAGCCATTAAAATGCTGTTATAAACAATCATTCTATTCTTAATTCAATTTTCAAAAATCTCCATTATTTAAAAATAATAAATGTACTAATGGAGTTTGATAAGATTACTGTAACTGAACACTGCTATAAACTCCAAATACTAGGGACACTGCATACACGCAGATGAATTAGCTGTTCTTAAATTAAGGAATATTACAGTCAGTAATGGTATGACATTCTTTTTTATGGCCATGGCTTGGGTTATAATGTGACAGAAAAAAAATGTAATGTTTCCAAAATGACAGTTTTTAGATTTGTGTTGCCTGAGGTAGTTCAGCTGAACAATAAACTATAATTTGATTGATGGAAAATTGAAGTGGTTCATCTAACTTGCCAGGCTGTCTTACCCAAGGCTTTGGTTTTGCATGTATGATGATGTATCACAATTTTGGAGATAATGTTGTTTGTATTATACATGAGATTTTTTTACACATAAAAATGAAGACTTCATTACCCAGTAAAGATCACAATATGCTATGGATTAGCAAGGAATCAGATTTGTTTGAGAATGGATTTGTACATCAAAATGTGCTCTCTTTGTGAAACCAAATGATAAATAACATATAGGACTAGAGTGTCTTTATTTTTATGACCAAATCAGCCATATCACCAGTTATGAAATTATTAACTTAAAGGAAGGGTGACATCTGCACCCAAGAGAAACAATCAGAGAGTGGTAGCATTTCTTTTATCCAGAATTAATCCTGCAAAATTACAGACTGGTCAGCAGAAATCTTTTAGAAAGAGCAATAACATTTTATAGGTGTATTAATATACAACTGTGCCTCTATATAAGGAGGAAAAGAAAGAAAGATAAATGAGAAAATAATAAAGATGTTATTAAATATGCACTGGTAATATTCACATAGAGTTTCGGGGGGTTAATTACTGATGAAGTATGTGTATAGCAACAGCTTCAGAAAAAAATGCTTTTTTTTTTTTTATCATCTGTGAGGACAATTTTAAATTGTTTAAACCACTCAGTCACCAGCCATTTTTTCCCATATATATTTTGCATGAAGCAGGATGTTTGTCCTCTGCTCTTCTGTCATCAAACTACTAAGACCAACTATCTCTAGACAGGTAAAAATCAGGCATAGCATAATTTCAGCCACTAAAGGAAACACTATTTGAAGAAAGGATCATATAGCTGGGAGTATGATTATAATGTCTAATTCTGATTCCTTTTTCCCCTTCATTTTCATTCGAAAGGAAAGGCCAGCTGTGGAGCCATTTTGAACAAGAGTCTTTCTTGCTCTTTCTCTTCCTCCCTATGTACATGAAATAGCTAATATTGGCTTTCCAAGTGAAACTGTAACACTTGAATTTGAAGAAACGAATATTACGTCTCTCTCTGCTATTTATTACCCTGCCAAACTCTAAACAAGGCTATGATCAAACAAAACTGTGGTAATCCAGTTTCCGGGAGACTTAATTGGCATACTACACTCTTTAGTTTTCTACAAAATGCCCTGAATTACAAACGTTTGAAAGTTGGGGCTTAATCTGCAGATAGTGCTTCTTATTATTACACATAAATGTGGGAGAATTGTATTTGAGAGTATCCTTGAAGTAACAGAAGATCTGTCTGTAATGAGATTTCCAAAATTACTGCAGAGAATTATCTACAGTGGAAGTGCTTTCTTCTTGGGTCATTACATTGCCATAAGTCTTAATTTTTCAGGCATTTTACTCCTTCTCCCACTGTACCATGCTTTTTATCAGGGTTCAAATCTGGAAATACCATTGTCTTTTCAAAACTGCAGCTGCAGTTTTACTGAACCATGCATTCAAGAAGATGAACAGACACAATGCATCAACAGTAGGTTGGTCTTCCTCTGTTAGAAAAACAAACAAAATACAACAAAAAAAGGTCAAAAGACAGCTTTTCTGTATTTTGCAAAGTAAACTAAAGACTAAAGTAGAAGGCGTTGGAAGATTAAAACTGCCTTTATTTAAGGAACATGGAGAGAAATCTAATGGAAAGAAAATCAGCCAGAAATATAAGACTTTGTGTCTTCTATTCAAATTCACACACAACACGTCATATAATTCCTTTTATAAGGTTATTGAGTTCTATCTGAAAAACATTTTGGGCAATTTTTACTGCAAGTCTGTTTAGTAGGCCATCAGAGTCTTACTGCTTGGTAGAGCGGTGAGTTAGCAATGTCCTTCCAGTTTCCTGAAAAAACGTTGTAATTGACAACTTATTTCCAGTTCCTCAGCTGGGAATAATCAGTATAATATTTCATCTGAAGTAGCTCTTCTTTTATCCTGGTATTACTAATGGTTTATTGACAGACATATGTATTTGGGGAAATCATCTGAGGAAAACAACTGAAGAAGGGTTGATGGGAGGAGTATTAGCTGATGACCACGGGATCACCACTGTTCTGGAGCCATGAAAAGGCAAATTTACAAATTGAGGGGTCAGAGCCAGCAACAAGGAACTATGCATAACAGTATAGCCTGGTAATGCTACAGCTCTTGTTGCCATTATTCAAGGATTAAATGAAACTAAAGGTATACTAAAGGAAGCAAAAGCACAGGAAAGCCAGCAGGGATTATATGCTTTTCCTGAAACAATCAGAAAGGGGAAAGAGAGAGTTAAACTAAAGGACAATATTAGTCCAAGTAAAAGTAGTGTGAAATTGGACCTGAGTGTCTTCATGGTGGGAAAAAAAGGAAGTTCTGAACTGGTTGGTCACAGAAAACCTTGAACTGTCTTCTACTTGGAGCAGTGGGGTGAAAACTGACCTGCTTCTAGTACACCTCAGACACTACATCTGGAAAATTTTGTCCCAGCTTGACTTTAAAATATTGTCTTCATTTCCGTATTTTTCCCATTATTTTATGCCTCTGATTATACAGGCTTTGAGGTGGTTATGCATGTATTAATCCCCTTTTTGGAAGGTTTTTCCTCTTTATCTGTGACATAGATTACTTTTAGACACTTTTAACTTGGAAAAGCTTCAGGCCTCAAGTTCTTGAGCTCAGGTTAATCATATTCAAGGTTTTCAACCTAACCAACTTTACTACTCACTTCCTGTATCAAAATAGATCCTTCTGAAATCCCAGACCTTACCTACTGTCCTACTTCTGTATATATTCACTTTAATTTAAATTGAATCGACTTTTTAATTAACTTACTGTTCATTAATTACTGGAAGTTATTTTCTCCAAAAGTACTTCTGGGGAATACTTGATTAAGAAATGCGACAGCTAAACACATCTAGGAATACAGAGTTCCTTTGGCTATTAGTTGCATTTGTTCTCTAACATATACCCTGAGATTTAAAATTTCTCAGTGTTGTAACTGTTGAGAATAGTGTTTCTCTCCTTTAATTTTACAGATAGCTCTGTCCACAGACGCATGCATATCTGATTCCCTGGTTGCAGACAAGACTTCTATCAACAACTACCCCAGTGGAATTTCACCAGCCTTTCAAAAAGTGACTTTGGTCCTGGGAGATCCCTTTTAATATATGCCTATTCTTTCTTTTTATTTTTTTCCTTTCTATTTTATCATATGCAGTGTTTTTTCTGCCATTTTTCTGCTTTTTCTCTGTACTTTTTGATAAGCCTAGATCTGTATTTAATACCTGTTTTCTTCTCCAGCGAACTGGTCAACCAAGTTTCTTCTGTCACCAAATGTCTGATTCTTGTTCACTGTTACCAGTTCAGGATTCTCTACTTTGTTGCACAGGTTCCTGGACTTGAGACTGCTTCAAAACCCATTAAAAAGTTTTCTGTAAAATGAACTAAAAAAATTTCAACAGGCCTGTGTGGTAATTTAACTGCCATGGTACCTCAGTGTTTTACTAACACGCAGAACATTTGAGATAGGAAGGTAATAATATCCAAAATTTTCAGATACTGAAAACCAAGACAGACTGATTAAATGTTTATCCAAAATCATACTGGAAGTTCATATAGAAGTACAAAAATATTTACTGCAGTTTTCTTGTATCTCCAGTCCCATGCCTTAAGCAAAATATCTACCTGCCCTCCATATTCTGCAATTCTATATTCTGCAAAACAGAATATAGAAATACTGTGGGACTTTTCAAATGGCAATAGGATAAGAATACCCTCAATATGCAATGGCCTGTCAAACTTTGTGACAGTTCACCCTTCACTTTTTTCTGGTAGTTATTGTCACAGCCATCTGTATGCTGATTTGTTTAAAACATAGTTTGTAGAATATGCAGCCAAGCATCTGATCCTTAATGTACACATCCAAATTCTTTGAGCTCTTTGAACATTAGAGAAAAGCAACCATTTGTGACTTTTTAATTGGTGTCAGTTGGCTGAATCATTGTTACTATATGACATATGTTAAAAGGACTGTTCCTGCTGAAGGTAGGTGCATAGAATGTCACTTTACATTTTTTGCAAGTAGCCAGTATCCCATCAGTTTTGCATAGCACATCATTAGCAACATCAGACAGTATGACAGTATATTGTGCCTAAATATGAAATGCTGATTCCTAGCTGAAAATTATTATATTTTTAGGTAGGAAAGCAGTTTTTACATCATAATATGGGTTCCTGAACCAAAGTGATTCTGTGGTCTGTCACAAAATTGCAAGGTGACAGATTCCACAGAGGAATCTTATACATTTATTCACATTACCAATACATTGCAAACAGTTTCTCTCTCATTTGTTTTGGCCCAAGGTCCTCTTAATCCTGTACGAGTGCTAGCAGACTATTTCCAAGAAGAGAATATAGAAACAGATTTTGTTTTAAAGATTTCTTTTCAAGTCCTAAATTTCCATGCCTTCTTTATAGTTGATTGAAGAACATAAAGTTATGTTAGTTCTTATTTGTATTTTTAAATTTCATAAGTTTTTAAAAGAGGTACAGATATAATTCATACTGTTTCTACTTTTCTCTGCCTTCAGAGAGTGAAAATATGTGTTCTGCCACTCCTATTAATTTGAAGAATAAGAATAGATTCTTTGATTTTAAGACCAGGTGAGTCTGTTTATCCTCAGGGAAGAATAAGACATGATATGAAACCCTGGATTCACTGAAAGCACTAGAAGTAACTTCTGCAGAGCTGGGATCTTTCCCATTGTTCTATCTTAAATATGCAGGAGATTCCTGCATACATCTCAGGCTTTAAATTCAACCAGTCTTTTCTATATCACAACACACTTTCTGGTACTGGATGACTTTGAACTAAGACACATGCTTGCAACCATTAGAAAAGTCTTTGCATAATACAGTAAATATTCAGATTGAAAATTCCACAAAATCAACAGAAGGCATAGACTGAAAATCTCATCATAAATAAAACAACTTCTATCATTTATATACCACATAAGAGGGCATGCAGGCATATGGACTTAAAATTCCTACCCATAAAGAACTTATAAACTAAAATAAATTTATACAAATCTTAATTATAAACATATCTCTTAGTTTACAGGATTGTAATTGCAGATTCTACATTTTAAAGCAAAAAAGGATCAAGGCAACATACTTCTTTCTCTGCATTTAAAAACACAGGTCACTTCTATATCAAGCAAAAACTTGGGAATAGGGAAATACTAGCTTTTTTAAAAAAGTAAGTAAATCACCAGAAGGTGATATCCAAGTAGGATTTGCAGAAGTAGGATTGATCCTCGTGACATCTCACAGCTGTAACTAAGACTCTTTAATGTGGTTTTCATTGGATATAAATTATAAAACCGACCGAACACTAACTGCAGTGTCAAAGATCTAATAACCTTTCTGAATGATCTGTTGGTTAAACCAGATTACACTAAACCAAACTCAGAGTAGGAATGTGACAATTTGTAACAAAGTTCCAGTTTCTTATTTTGAGAGATCAAAAATATTAAGAGATTTCTCAAAGAGCAACATCCTTGATTGCTTTCAGTATAGAAATGCTGGTGTGAAACGTAAACAAAGATCTTTCACAGGAATGATGATATTGAAAAACAAATGACATTGCAAGGTGTTCTGCCCCACTAAAAAACTGAAGAACAAGGGAAAGTTTTTATATAAATCTTTTTTCATTTTCTCGTGCCTAAACACATTTGTAAATGTGCAGTCAGAAAAACTAGGAAAAGCTAGTCTAACACATAGTATGGAGAAGCCAAAGCTGCAAACTACCAGCTTTGGAATGCCTCAAAATGTACTCAGATCAAATGTGCATGTGTTCTTCAAGATACACTCTGGAGAAAGTTACACTGAAAAAAAACCTAAAAACATTTAAAAACACAAGGAAAACTCCTGGAGTACGTCCTTTTGATACCTCTGTGTGTTTCCTCAGGCTTGATTGCTCTTTAAATTTCTTATTTCTCTTTCCCCAGTCTGCTACTGCTGAAGCAATTATCCCAGGACAGTCCCTCTGCAGATGTTGGAAGGGCTGCCTTTGACCCATCAATGCATTAATAGCTGCTAACTAGCCTCCCTAGATTGGAAAGTAGAGAGCTTGCCAAGTTACCCAGACATCTGGAGGGATTTGAGCTCCTATCTGCCTGGACAAAGCATGAAGATGACTGTAATGAAAAGAGTCTGTCACACAGTGAAAATCTCTGGAAATGGAAATCAAGATCACTTTCTTCAGCAAAAGCATATAATATCTCTTAGGCTAACAGATTGGCTTCCTTGCAACATCCCAGTGGAGCCATTCTCCCTCTTCTCACATCAGTATCCACTGCTTCCAATTCTATGTCCAGTTGTTGTAGTGCCAGGTGAGCTCTTCCTTAACCTGGCAGACATTATAAGGCCAAACCATGAAGTAAGATAGAGCACAGCCTATACCACCTTGGGTTGTTGGTTTGTGCAGCATCTGTGAAGAACATTTAGGATTAAATGAGCACTGACAGAACAGAAAATCAGAATTAGTTACTGGGCAGATACATTTTTCCTGTGTGACTGGAATCTTTTGCATATATTGCAAGTGTGGTATGGGAATCCAGAAAGCACAACACTACACTAGGAGTATGTGAGAACTGAGAATGCTAATGTGAGACAATGAGTAAGGTTCAACCTCAGGAATGTTTCCTGCCTATGTCTTTTTCTCTTCCATCATTAGCATTTCAGTGTTGTTCTCCTTAATCATCTTGTTTCTTCTCTGCCACACTAAGCACTACAAACAGATTGTCTGAAGTTTTGCCCCTGCTTGTGACTGGATGTCCAAAGAGACTCAGCTTAGTTCTTGGAGCAGGTCCCAAAGAGCCTGGTAACCAAGGAAGTTCATGCTCTTCTCCATCTTAGCTCAGTTAATAGAGAGACACAGTCAAGCTACCAAACTGGCTCACAGTCAAGTGCCAATACCTTGTTGTCAAATAGTGATAGCTGACTCTTCTTCTAGGGGAGGCAGTCTGCATCTGTGGGATTACTGTTATATTGAACCGATTTGTGGTTTTCTCAGCTGGGCCGTGGTCATGCAACAAATAAAAACAGCTCATAGCTCTGAATGGTTAAGTCCTGTCTTCCCTGGATATATCTTTGGGCTGTGTTACAACCTTCCTTCCTGTCCTCTATCTTAATCTGATGCTAATCACTGACTGTCTATAACTGTATTGCATCAAAAAGACAGTGCTTTAAGGACTTGCTTGAAGGAAGAAACAAATAGGGTCATCAAAGCCATCATTTTAAGCACAGTGATTGGTTGCACTGCTGTAGCGGCAGAATCTGAAAGAACTGTGTAAATGTTCAACTCTATCTTCATATGCGAAGATGTTTCTTACAGTTAAAAAAAAAAAAAAAAAGAATATTTTGACCAGGTTAAAATTATTTTTGCGTCTCGTGAATCCTTACTGACATTATTAATAGCAGGTAGGAAAGAAGGGACTAAAACTAAAGATAAATGAGGCTTTATTTAATTTATTCATGACAGTAGAATGACAGCAGACATCATCTCTTGAAAGAACATTTGTTATAGATTCCTTATAGAATTAAGGAAAGGATAAAAATTGCTCTCATGCATCAACCTTTTGTGAAGAGATCTAAGCTGTAAGAATTGTTGTTCTGGTGTGCTGGGACTGTTAGACTTAATTATGTATATTTGACTTGGATAGTGCCATGAGGTGGACTGGAAATGTCTAAGAAGATTATAAGTGACAATCTTTTAATGGCCATCCAACATTTTAAAAGTCTGAGAGAACCGTTAGATTATTTTCTTTTATAGAATTTGTTTTATATTTGATGGGTTATTTTCACTTTTTCTGACAGTTATATAAAAAACACAATTCACTGTCCTGAGTTCCTATTCCAAATAATCTTGCTACAGCAAAGCAAATAGCTGTAAATTACATTACAAAACTTTTTTTACTTCTTATACCTATAAGAAGTCAAAAACAGTTAAGACATTAGGTCCATCCCATAAGATGTAGTTACATAGTGTTTCCCTTTCATATGACTGTTACACCTTTGCAACTGTACCTCTGAAAAGTCAAGCCTCACCCAAGGCTTTACTGCTGGGTTTGGCCCCAGCTTGTCTGGAGCACATCATTGACAGAACTCTGCACCGCTGTCTTCTGGGCTCCCTCAATAGACACAACTTGAAGCGGGAAATTATTTCCTCTACCACACTATTTTTTTGGTTTCCCAGTTAAATCTATTATGAATTTTACCTCCATTTCACACTATGCCCGCATATAGTAAAGAAAATTCCTGCCCTTGCTAGAGCTTGCTAGTCTTAAAACTGTAGAGTCTGTGCTTCCACTCTCTCTCTGGAAGCTGTATGGCATAGATAATATTGTTGACCTGTCTAATGCTGTTAAATGGTCCCTCCTAGTCTGTTTACAGTTTTCCTGCCAAGCTGGGATCAGAGCTATGACCCTTTGACCCACCTCATATGTCTAAGCCTTAACTTGTCAATCATACCAGATTTTCTGCTTTTGCTGTGTTTCAGCAAGGTTATTATGGTGCACTAAGGCCATAAACCCCCTTACTCTCTTGTGGAAGTCCAGCACATATGGTATGACTGACTCATCTCATGCTTCCAGCATGATTTTCTGCTTGTCCCTCACAAGATCAAGGAGATCTCTCACCCGCCTGCAAACAGGAGCATGTAAGGCATAAACCCCATGGTCTCTTCTGAGACCCCTTGACATGCAAGCAGAGATTGTTATAGTTATTTGTCTTTTTGTCCCTACTTTTGGCTTTGTAAGTCTCAACATGACTTTGGCTGTCCAAGCAGACCCTTACAAACTCCCTTCCCATTCTCTTGTCCTCACATTGCTAGTAATGATATAGGAAGATCTAGAACTCAAAAACATTTGTGTTTTGTTTGTACATTTCCTCATTAATTTTCTTCTTAACACCATCTTGCCTCAAAGTGCCATCCCATCAGGTGACCCTATAATTCAGAATGTGCTTAAGAAGATATCAAATATTTTGTTTTGAAATACAGTAGAAATGATTCAACAAAACTGCACCTAATAGTATCTGTGATCAAAAATGGATTAAAATGGGAAGCAGAAGAGTATGCAAATTGGTAAAGAGGACAAATAAGCTTTTAGCTGATTACTTGCTTTGTCTCTGACAGTGGACAGTACCAGAGGAGGGAGAGGACATTTTAAGACACTGTGATGTATAATTATTAAATTTTGCTTATACAAAGTTTCTTTATAGCCCCTATCATAATATTCCATGAGGCAGGAATCTCTCACTTTCTGGTTGGGGGGTTTTTTTTTTAATCTTAATTTTTATTTTTTTTTTATTATTGCTTTTAATAAATTTTACCACAACTGAAGAAACAGCCTTACTTGTGGCTTTGAAAAACTTTTCAGGTGGAAAGTTAACTGGAAGATAATAGTGTCATGGACAAATGTAAGGCAGATTAACTCTGTCATAAAGGCCACATAACCTTCTTGGACATTTATTTCGTTCTATTTCTTTTGGTTCTGTTACTACTATCTTGGGGAAAAGAAATACTGGAAATAACCCCACAAAACAGGAATATTTCTGTCATATGTCCTTACATTGCACTTGTGAACAAGCATACTATCCTATTCCTGTGTTTTGCTCAAACTTGTGAGGGTTGCCATTCTAAATACCAGCTATATTTAACTTAATTTCAATGTTTTTCCTTTTATGTAAGATGCATTTTATTTATCTTAAAAATCTTTTAAAGCTCTATTTTGTACAGCTGCTTAGAAAGAGTCACATCAATACTTTTAATCTAATTATGTAGCTTAATTTTACATCTGGAAGTTTTACCATGCAATAATCAAAAGATATTTTTAATCTTAAGAGAAAGAGGAGATCTTATTCAGTATGAAATCAGACTGACATGGTAACATTTGGATTAATTAATTTTTTATTAATTTTAGAACACTTACCTTCCAAAGTAATTTAAGGTTTCTATGTTTGTTGATATTGCCTTTTCATGTGACAATTGTGACATGCATTTTCACAACAGATGGATTAATGTCATTGTTTTAAAAATTACTTAATCTAGACAGGTGTTTCCTGTATATGTTTGACATGAAATTAAACATTGCTCCAGATGTTCTGTTTGTAGCAAAGACAGTTAATTTTATTAGAACATTTAATCACAGATCAACAGCGTAATAGAAGTGCAGTCTATGTGAAGCAGATATTTAACAGAACCTCCTAATGTGGAAGAATCTATTTATGTGAGTAAGGTACACAGTTTCACAGGTGAATCCCATAAACATATTGACATGGCATACTACATTTTTCTGAATTTAGACCTGAAGTCATGTTATTTGCTTACTTAAAAAACTTTTCACACATTAATTATTTTTGATTGGAGGATATTGACGGCATATACTCTTCTCAATTTTTACCCACATATATATCCGGTCATGAACCTAAGTTAGAGTTTAAAACCAGTGTATTAGGAATTATGAGAGATGCCTTATCTTTGAGTGTTGGCAGTCCCAGACTGTTTTAGTGCTTGGTGTCCCTCCATTAATCTAGAGTTGCATATATTCACAAGTAATTGCCCTGCTTGCAATGCATGTACTAAGATCTTTTATGCCAAACTTAAATATCATTACATGCCTAGCTATTCTTCCATTAAGATTAGCTATAGATTTCCCATTAATTATTACATCAGATTTATTCATCATTACTAAATTAGATCTCTGTGTTCTGTCACAGACTGCTTGGGCCTCATGAAACAGGTGAAGAAAAAGCTTGAATGTAGCCCCGGTGATTCCAGGATAAGTGTAAAAATATTCGTAATTTTTTGCTTTGAAATATTAGTTTATGTACACGGACTAATAACAACTTAAACCCCTGTGATGATTGATGTTTTTTGTTGGCCCATCACCTCCTTGTATAGAAGTTTGTTTTAATGAGTTTCTCTAATGAATATTTTATACTGATACTTGGATGAATGGCATATGGTAAATGCAAGGTAAATTACAGCTCTTTAAATAAATATTTTTCATAAATTATTTATTTTGTGATGCCTGTATTGATGTCATGTAAGATGAAGACTGGAAATTATTTACTCTAATACTTATTTGAGAGTTGAAAAAGTAAAAGCCTTTTACTTATTAACAAGCTTTCAATATACTCATGTAATTTATGGGAAACTACCATAAATTGTGCAATATTACAATTTTGTGAGGACAGGGGTGTTTTTGTATCATGCAAAATAGAACAATCTCTTGCGTCTTTACAAGAAGTTTTATTTATTCATACCAAAAATATTGTGCTGTTCCTGCTAAAACCTATTTTGATGAATTTCTGGCTTCTGAAGTATTATGAAATCATAGAATCAGTGTTCTTGTAAACCGTCATTATTTCTATTATAAGTTCCTGGTTATTTTTAACAGTGCCAAAAATTAAAGTTAAAAATCAGCAAGAACATATGTAGCAGATTGAGTGCTCTGGGTTTGTGTTGGAGTCCATGACTCCTACAAATGAAGTTGCAGAACATAGCTACTTCAACTCTTAATAGCCTAGTTCTAGATCCTCACTGAATTATTCCCACTGTTATTATGCTCACTGAAATTACAGAAAGCTGAGCGCATTTTAACATCTTCTCAAAAAAAACAGAGTCCTCGAAAACTGTACATAAATCACTTCTATTTTCAAGAGATTTTTATGTGTCTTTAATCTAAATTTATGATTCAAGGAATAATTCCTATGTGGAACTTTTTCTCATATGTATACATACACAGTGGTCTGCTTTGCTCACTGTTCAGGATGGTGGCTAAATGTTTGAGCTAATATTTAGTAAATAAAATATTTTGAAAATACTAATACACTGCTTTTACAGAAGTCTTTAAGGAATAGTCTATGAAAATGGTACATAGTGGATATTGGTGATACAAACTAAGCAAAAGTGTTAAGGACTCATTCAATGATCCTAAATGTCTTTTCCAACCTAAACGATTCTATGATTCTATATCATGGGGTAGCACTCTCATTGAGGTGAATGGCATGTTGCACTGGTTTCTCAATTGAGTTGAGTCTTAATCTACTGGCCAGTTCAAAACTGAACTGGTTTATTATGCCTTACAAGTTTCTTCAAGTAAAACTAGTGTTCATTTGCTAGGGAAACTTCTGTTACAACTGATATTTTAAGTTGACTCAAGTAAACTTCCCAGTACCTGTTTAAGATAGTGGGTGCACTTACTGTTACATTTGGACCCCTCACATCATGCCATATTGGATTATAAATCACGTAGCCAAGAACACCAACAGCGTCCTAGCCTGTATCAGAAGTCATGTGGCCAGCAGGACTAGGGAAGTAATAATCCCCTTGTACTCAGCACTGGTGAGGCTGCACCTCTAATACTGTGTTCAGTTCTGGGCCCTTCACTACAAAAGAGATACTGAGTTGCTGGAGCAGGTTCAGAGAAGGGCAACAAAGCTGGTTAAGGGGTCTAGAGCCCAAGTCTGATGGGGAGTGGCTGGGGGAACTGGGGCTGTTTAGTCTGCAGAAGGGAAGGCTCAGGGGTGACATCACTCTCTACAGTTACTTGAAAGGAAGATGAAGGTGGATGAAGCGAGGAGGTGGCTGGTCTCTTCTCCCAAGTAACAAGTCATAGGACAAGAGGTAACGGCCTCAAGCTGCATCAGGGGAGGTTTAGTTTAGATACTAGGAAAAATTTCTTCGCAGGGAGGGTGAGCAGGTATTGGAACAGGCTTCCCAGGGAAGTGGTGGAATCACCAGTCCTGGAAGTGTTCAAAAAACATGTAGACAAGGCCCTTAGTGATATGGTTTAGTGGTGGACTTGGCAGTCCTGGGGTAATGGTTGGACTTGATAATCTTAAAGGTCTTTTCCAACCTAGCTGATTCTATGATTCTATGGTTTTAGGCATCTTTTAATAGTATTTGTCTTAGTTTTCTTCCAATTCTTCAGCTACAGTCCTGTGTGATTTAACAGGACTAATATCACAAAATAATAACATTTTTTCTTAGCTTAGCTCCACTCCAGAAAATGACAAAAACTCAGAACTCATAGAAATTCCCAGTTAAGAATAAATCAGAGGAGTTAAGTGCATTTTATTTCAATATTTTTTTATTTTACATGTACACCAACTCTGTAAAATAATGGTTGCAGACAATAGGCCATTCTTCCAGTCCAACACCAAAGCATTTATCCAAAACAATAGTTCTCCTTTTTTAAGAAATCAACACTAATCAGAGACCAAAGCAAACAAAAAACTCTTCTAGTATTTTTGGAACTTCCTTTACCTAGACCATTAAAACCTTAAATTTAAAATTAAAATTAAAATCAAACTAAAATTTTCCCAAAACTGAACATTTGCTCATATTTTAAAGAAATAAAAAAATAACATTTGAAAATTATATCTAAAAGCCATGGATTATTGCTGTGGTTATATTGCTTTGAATACTTGCCTTATAAACTATCTAAAGAAATGTACACTTCATAAATTAAGGCTGTCAACAAATTCAGGCAGCCATTCACATGGAAATCACATATAAGCTGTGTTTTCTGTTTTGTCTAATTTCATTTAGGTTTTTCATAACTATACATCCTTTTCTGAAGAGTCCTGGTATGTACCTATGCCCAACCCCTTTCAAAAATTTCACTTCTTATTGGAAAATTCTGCTTTAAAATTTGACTATAGTTTTCTGTTATGACAGGCTGATTCTTACAACCTGATTTCTTACTCTGTCTTCAGAAACCTCAGTAGTGTTAGCGGCCTTATCTTTTTTTAAATGTTATTCTATTTAAGTTTTTGATTTGTCTTCTCTTGGCTTCTACTAAGTAAAAAATCCTGTTCCAGTAAGTACAAAAATCTCACGCGTGAATGTGCATGTATAAACTAGTGACGAGTATGTGTTACAGGTCCCCCCTCTGTGCTGGATCCACAGGAAATATATGTCTGTTATAGCCACAGCTACAGGGGATTGGTTTGTTTTCTCAAGCGGTAGTAGTTCATGCTGTTAGCTCTGGAGGTGCCTGGTGTAATCTACAGCGAGTTATCCAAGATGGTATCTGTTACACAAATGCACAGATGTCTACACAAGCATGTTCATTGCACATTTCTGTTTCATAGTTCTGCAGCAGAGACTGAAGGTTACAGAAGACTTTGGGTGGAAAAGCAGTTGTGGAGGAAATAGGAGAAATTATTCTATCTCTTATTCTCCCAGATGGAATGGGTCTGCAGATACCATTCCCTTCTGACACTCATTCTGGAGTATCTCTCTTTCCTCACTATCCACATCACCTTGTTGTTTGACCACGAACAGTTCAACATCCCAATATTTCTTAGAAATGAATTCTGTAGACAGTTTGCCATCAAAAGAAGGCTTTGCAGTAAAGCTGGTACCTCAGCTGGAAACTATGCTGTCTCCAGAGCCAAGTGTGCTGTTGCTCAGATAGCTTTCCATCCTGGTAAGCACTTATAGTTTGCCACCAGGAGCTCCTTAGTCTGTCAAACCTAGACTGTCAGTAGTGTTGGGAAGCACTTTTCACCAGAGTCAGAAGACATTACAGAGAGAGTGCAGACATTGTAAAGAGGTATGACAAGACAAGAAAAGGGGTGGAGGGTTAAAATATGAAAGTATTCATAGTCAGGAAAAAGCCTGGGATGGAAGAAGCAGGGAGTTTAAGTGGGAATTTGGAACTGATGTGCACCTACCCCATTGTTATCTGTGATTAATGACCTCCTTATGCTCTGGGGCCTTGAAGGGGTCACACAACACTGCTAGAGGCCTTACAGCACACCACATCCTACACCTAATCATTACACAGGTGCCTATGGGAACTAGATGCTAATGCTGATGAACTCAGAGCAAAGATTTAGCGTCGTGGTGAGAAGTGCATGTTGCTGGTGACTTAGTATGTGTGCTTTTACCCATCAGGGTCAAGACAGTGCTCCTTGTAGAATCTGCACTATATAGAGTCTTCATGGAGTCAGAAGCTAGCAGAACAGCCAAGGCACGTTGCAAAGGAGATGCCCTTGACTGACTGATACATACACTTGTCATGTGGTTTAGGTTAATATAAGCGCATGCATGCATGCACATTTAGTTTTACAATTAATCTAGATATATCAAAACCTAATATTTTGGGTTGAAACTGATCAGATTAAGGCTTGAATCAGCCAGAATACAATGATGTATTTTCACTTCTGTAAGCATAGCACTTTGTGCCATTAAATGCTGTAGCATTTTCACCAGTTTTTTTGTAATAGGACCTGCTCTGTTTTGTTCACTCATACCCTCTGCAAAGATAAGGTTACCTCATCTTTAAAAGGCATGAGATGCATGTAGGATATGCTGTTGTCTAGAAGCTGCAGACAAAATAATGTAATTTCTTATATTCATAGTTACTCTGAGTGTCTGGTAATGAGAACCTGTAAAGAGATTTAAGTCCAGATTTCAAAGACCAGTATAGCACAATTTAGGGGAAAAAAAAAATTCGAGCCTGTTTACCAGAATAGAGAAAGATTTATCAACAGAATTAGGAAACAGCTCTAAACGTCAATTACATGAGATTATGCAGTTTCTATATGAGTCAAAAACAACTTTCACATTTATGAGAATTAGCATTGAGACAAAAGACAAAGTTCAAATCAACACGTTGAATGTGAAGGGGAAAAGTTTTTATTTCACTTTTCTTCTGCATGTTAATAGAACATGGACAAACACCACTACTCTCACAACCTCAGCATTTTATTTTTTTTTTCTGCCTTTTTATTTTTCCCCTGATGGAATTTAATAAAAGACCACACCCAAAGTGCTTTTCTGCTGTCTGTTGTACAGAAGGATTAGTATTATGTATTGACAAGTGTCTTCTTACTCACTGGAAATGCTGCTTCCTCTGGGTGTATTTATAAGATAAATATTTACCCATCTAGTACAATAACTTCTCCATTTTTAAGGGAGCTTTGTGCTATCAGTGGGGAATGATGACTGAACATTAGATAATTGCACTCAGTACTCTTAAATTATGCACTTTACTTTTAAAAGAATATAGAAACTGTTTTTAAAAAATGCATCTGAGTTCAGCAGCAACCTTTTGATGCCTCCAGACTGTATTTTAAGAACTCATTTGTTTGAGGGGTTTTTAATCTGGAGACACTGAAAAGTTACACCTGCTGTGATGTCGTCAATCACACCAAGAGGAAAAATAGTGGCATGATTTGTTATCTGTTATTTCCCTTGCTGTGGTGACTGTGTCCCGGTGCCAGGTCTGTCCTTAAGGCCATCACTTATAGGGACCACTGTCTGTCAAAACCACAGCCAACTTTAAGGGCTGCCTTTGTTGGAGCAGACAAATGAGTATGACCTTTAACAATAAAACAGGCACCTACTGAGAGAGATGAAACAGCAACTGAAATTAAGAACACCATACGGCCATTTCAAACACACAGGAAAGTTAGAAGTTGAACTGTAACTTAATTATAAGAGTAAATGTGGCTAGATGTTGTCAATAATGAAACAGACATGGTCAGAAATATTGATTAGCGATGAGGACGAAAACTTATTTCATTCAGGAATCATCCTGCATTTCATTAATTATGAATGGGATTGATGGGGTTCATAAAAAAATGCGGAAGATATTAAATTATAGCATTTAAAGGTTGTTGTTTTTTTTTTTTGTAAGTACAGTGCAGAAGTGTACAAATCATTTATGAATATTCTAGAGTGAGGCAAAGATAAGAACATGCTAATCCTTTGATTTATACTAATAGGTACTTCAAAAGATCTTTGGAAAAGAGCCTCTACCTAGTTAGTGATTAGATGTAAGGTGGTCATTGATATTTTGCAGGGTTTCAAAGCACAGTCTGAGAATTCCAGGCATTGCATTGTAAAGACCACAGCACAGTTTGTGGTTTGAAAGGCTCTTGTAACCCAACCTGACAAGTGGTCAGTGGAGACTATATTTTACAGAGCAACACAAATCAATCTTATTGAGCACTTTTCAGGTAATATAATATTCTGCCTGTGACAATAATGAAATTAGCCAATGGATTTTGTTTAAATATTGAGATACCATTTGAATATTTAATGAAATACAGTACTCTATAGATATGCAGATTTTTGTGGTTTTCATAAAAAGAATATAATTGATTTTATGAACAGGTACTTAAATATCATGAAGTTAATAATATTTTTTTTGTTCCTTTTGTTTGCCTCCTTGTTCATATTCAGATAGACAAGACCAAGTAAAATGCTGAATGTCTTCAGCTCATGTTAAGGTCAACAGGAGTCGAGGACACTTAACAGAATGGATGCGTTTAGTACCTCTAAGTCATTTAAAGCATTAATGTATTCATCACAATCCTTAAAACAACACTAAAGCTTTTTTTTTTTTAAATTTTGTAAGAGCAATTGTTTTATTTTAATCTGAGTACTTTCATTTTTTCCTTGTTATTCTTACCTGACTTATTGTCTGATTTCAATTCTTTTAGGAATGGTCTATTTACTATGACTGGTTTTGGTTTTGTTTGTTGCTTCATAGGGGTTTTTTTCCTAGAAAGTATATTTTATCTCATTTTCTCGTGAAAAATGAAATCACTGTTTTTCAAGAAAAGAAAATCTCTGGAGATCTGAGTTCCAGTCTGAGAATCAGTTCAAGGTGAAATCTGCTCGGTTTTCTCAGTATAGCCCCCAGTACAGAGATGCACATCTTCAAAAGTAACACAGAATTTTCTGTAATCAAAAGCTTTTGCCAATCTTAAAGGCCCAACTTTTTAATAGGCCTAGAGTATCAATCGTAATCGTACTCTAGAGTAGTTATCCTTTCAGCTTAGGGTTAAAAAGCTTTGACAAAGCACCATGGGGAAGCTTGGATTGCCCTTACCTACATTGTACCTAGCCTTGGGATAGATAAATACAGTCTCGTTCTCTAATGTTACTGACTGCCTCCAGGAACACTAAATTTTAAGAGAGGAAAACATGAATCCTGTATTTCAAGAGAGGTGGAACTAAGCCATTGTTCACTCCCCTTAAAAAGGATATTCAGTGGCCAGTTCAGATTGCCCTAGGGACACCTAAAGCTGCATTAAGTACTTGTGAAAGTGAAAATCCACTGGGAACCCAATTCCAGTGTTTAAACCTCAGCATGAGCAGTGGAGTTCCTAGCAGGGTTCACTTTTATATGTCTCTATAACCAGGTTCAAAACTTACTGTGTGTGCAGTAAGGATCTGCTATTCCAGCTAACCTACAGAAACACTATAAAGAGACTGCCCCTTAGAAAATAACTAACATGAAGAGAAAAAAGCAAACACTTATTTGACAGCATCATGACAAAGGCAGGCAAAACGGTGGCTATTTAAGAACTGGCAGATCAGTTTTACAAGGTTATGTATGTTATGCTCGACTAAGAATATCTTTAACACTGATTTTTGTTTTAATTGAGGAATTATAAGAAATCTAGGCTCACTCCTGAGCTGTGTAATAAACAGAGCTGACGAAAGAAAGCTGTTCCATTTCATAAGAACTGGAGGATTTCCAACATTTGCTTTTATTTCACCTTGGATACTCCAGGGGGTTATAGTTTTGAAAAACTGTACATTCAGAATGACCAATGGCTGAAAATGATCACCTTAGCTAAAAAAAACCCAAACAATACTTCTCATTCATGGGTTACTGAATCACTGAGGTCTGTGTGTCTGGATAAAACACTGGCAGCTTCAAGACCTGCTAATATTTCAATCGTTCTTTTATGAATTAAAATAAAGGTGGATACTGAAGTTCCTGCATTGTAAAAAATATCATAGATATGGGCCCATTTGCCTCATTGCAACGCTGTGAAACCCATAATGGGAATTGCTGCTACCGTGATGAGAAAGCAGAGCTGAACTGTCTCAGACATCATTTGATTATTTGAGACTGTCTCACTACTTGAGACAGCTCACTACTTCAGCCCAATATGGAACCTATATTTAAACATTTTTCCCTCTAGGTTTTGTGGCAGTTTCATTCATAAAATTGCATTGAACCAGCAATTTTTCTGCTGATAACGTATAGACCTTATTCATTTGTATATCTGGATTCTTTTGCCCATACTTGGTCTTTCATTCTGACCCTGTGATTCTCAAGCATAAGCTGGCTATTAAAAGGCATTTTGTAATTCCATCTGAAACTTCTCCTGTCGCTTTCTCTCTTAGTGACTCTGAACAAGATCATCATCTTCCACCTTTCCTGCAACTCATGCCCATAATGTGGCCACATTCACCACTTGCAACCTTGCTTTAGATTTTTTGCCCCCCACTGTAAATTTATGTTATTTCTTATGTCTACTCCCCAAAAAACCCCAAAACAAAATAAACAAACAAACTAAAGACAAAAAACTTCTCCAAGCTTCATTTTCCTTTCTTATTTCAATTAAATATAAGCTGTTATTGGTCTCAAAATTCTTTCTCTGGACTACCCCTTTCCTAACTGGCTTCTCCTATTCAGTAATGAGATTAGCTTCTATTTCCCATCAGCCCATGATACTTGTTCTCGTTGCCTATTTGTTCCATTTTCTGCTATCTACTACTCCACCTATTCCTGCTATCTGGGAGATGCTTCCCCTAGCCATAAGTAACTTGAATGTCTTTGAAAGTTCTCTTTCAAAATTTTCAGCAATACAAACAAAAATGTGGAAAGCAGGCTGCAAGTATCCTAAGGTTATAGTCTATTATGCTGACAAATTCTGTCCCACATCCTCCTTTGTATAAATCCTATCTGCTGAGTTTTGTCATAAGACCATTGGATGAAGGGGAGGGCATTGTTTTGCTATATGTTTATGTAGCACTCAGCACAACAGTGTCCTGGTCTATGATTTGGGCTGCTCAGTACTCTAGTGATGAAAATAATATGTATAAATGGAGCACATGCTCCTCGGGCACAGAGCACATGTGAGGTAAATAGGATTACATCCTGCAGGTTAAAACTAGCCTACTATGGTAATACAAAAATGTACACCAGCCACATGACCCAAGGGGATCTTCTCAACTGCCTCTTGATAACACAGGCTACAGAGCAGTTGTCTGACCAAAGGAGAACTAAGCCGTTCTTGAATTTCACACCTTAAAACATCAATGCTACTGAGGCAGGAGAAATTTCCCGTTAAATGATTCACAGACTTAATCCCTTTGATATTCGATTGGCTGACCACAATTTATCACAGCATGCTGCTGGAATATATCTTTAACTCCGACTCCCTGAAAGATCTCATTCCCACTGGAATTCTGGTGCAGAGACCAGGATTAAAACCAGATCTCCCTGGGATGAGAGGAAGGTATGAGTGAGACCAGCAAGATCTGGTTTATAAACTTCTGTCTCTGACACATTTTAGAAGTCTTTCTTTATGTTAGTCCTGGAAAAAAACCATTTAATTCCTTAATGTTTTATTTCTTCTTCTGTGAGTCGGTGATGATAGTTTTTAATTCTCTCTCCATTATTCCATGATTTAATTCTCTGCAAACTATTCAAAGTACAAGCTACAAAGCCCTGAATGCTTATCTGTCCTAAGATGAAGCCTCTATGATCTATCAGAATACATTTATTGGGGATATAAGTAGCACTGAGCAAAAATATTTCTGTCTTCTAAATATGGACACAAATTAAGGGAAATAGAAATGTGTCTGAGAAAAAAAAAAAAGATTAAAAAAACCAAACCCAAACCCAAAACCAGAAATAAATCCCAAGAAGGAAAAAAAAAATTAACATTTACAGAGTAACTGCGCGCACTTTCAACAGTGTCAGTACTGAAAAAGAAGTTTTTCCCATGTATTACTAGGGAATATGACATGAATGCTACAAAATCCAATTCTACATAGAAATTCTAAGGAAACCTTCTGAATTTCTTCCTTTTTTTTTTTTTTTTAAACGCTTCCTATGTGCCTGCTTCATCTTTCAATAAAATCAAGGTGTTTTATTGGTCACCATTAACTTGCTACAGAAATATGTATTATGGGCAAATACAGCTACTCAAAAATCCCCCCTGAAAACATGGCTGAACTCCCTGAACTCTCTTGTGGCCACAAACAAGTAAACCTGACTGTTAAAAGAGAAAACCAAAAAAATTCATCAGTAGATAAAAACAAGGAGGCGTAAGACTTTCAGAGCATTATCACATTTCACACTGACAACACTGCTAAATCACTTTCAGAGCCCCCACTTGCCACAGACATTGCCAAACCCCAAGACCCAGAGGAGGAGCCATCCAGTCCAGTCCTTTCAGTCACAGGGACAAGCTATACAGCACACACAAGATTGTCCGGGGAGCTTCTCATAACTGTGTTGCAGGGATGAGTAGCTGAGATCTGTTCCCACCCTTGGGAATTACAAGTTTACATTGCCACCTGCAAGCTGAGACTGGTGCCTGCATCCCAGGAACAGAGGCAGGGAGGAGCCCTTGTACAACTGGGCTCTACTCTCGTCACACAATTAGTACAAAAGTAGGAATTAACCGCATAACCTTCCAGCCGAGGCAGAATTCCAAATACAAGTGCACGCCTTTTCCAGCCTTGGGAAGCAACAAGCACCCAATTCACATGGATTCTATACTGTTACCTGCCTTCTCCCAGAACAAAAGATGAGCACTCACAGCTGGGAGATCATACTGTTGGTTGCTGCTTCTCTATTGACAGTAGGTCCCATGGTATTGCAAGGTAACAGGTGCTTCTCTTAATATTACAGATTGCTACCTATCCACAGATGTTGGTGCTGGCTTTTTGAGTGGTTTGGGGGCTTTGCTTCTCCTCTCCTCCACTTCCCCAGTGAATTTCAGTGACCCCAAGAACTCATGTAAGGGGTGCTGGTGTTTCCTAGCAGAGTGGTACTCACTTGGTCTCTAGCTAGAGGCAGCAAGGTCCAAACATGTAGAAAAGGTGAAATGAGTCAGTGCTTCCTGCTTCTCAGATTCTGGCACCTGATACCTCACAGCTGAAATTGAGGTACATGAGTGCAGCAGGACAGTTTGTTTGCCAGGCTTGAAGGCAAAGTCTCTTTCCCAGGTAATACATTCAAAGTCCATATAGCTACTATTAATATAATGGAAGATTCTAAAAACACTGACTGAGTAAATATCTGTGCCTGTATAATTAATCATTTTCTCTACAATGTGACAAGCAATGAGTTCACAATGGGTTTTTCTTTAATACCATTTCTGTCAGAGATACCACAAATTTTGCCATCATTGCAGAATATTCCTGCTATCCTGTCATATTGTCTCTCATAGCCTATATTATTTTTAACATTAATATTGAGACAATAGACCAATTTTTGTCATTCTTCATCTAAAGGAAACAAAGGTAATTATTAAAATATACCTGTGTGAAGATAAAATCTTATATTGCACAACCTAGTGATGGGCTATATAAATTGGATGGAAAGGTTTCCCATAAATATTACATCGTTTTCCCTTTGTGTATAGATAAAACCACTTTGTAAACCGTATTGGGTTTAGATGGTTAAAGAAGACAAAGGTAAAGGGACAATATTACACAGTCATTGGTAGAGCTGGAAATAGAAATCTGACTCAGTTTTATACTCATTTGAGTTCATTGCAATCCAAGGGTAGCATACGCATATTTTACACCTTAACTGGGGAAAATATCTCTGAACTATGCCTTTTGTAGTACTGCTGAGCAAAGAGAAACAGCCAAGGGAGATAGGCACCTTCATCTGTGCCTCCTTTGCAAGTACTATCTGAACTTCATTTGCCATCTACCTCTCCAAAGGCAAACATGCAAAAAAAAAAAGGCAAAACTGCTACATTTCATAATAAGCCAAGCATATCCATCTTAGCTTCTTTGGTCGTGTGACTAGTTCGGTCTTGTTAATCAAGCACACCCTGCCTCAGGTCATGTACTGAAGCCATATATCATAATCTGAAATGCCTGAAGACGTAGACAAAGAGGGTTTGAAAACATATGGACAAAATTCCCCTTAGACAAGCCAAGGAATGCTTCTATATCTGTATGTGTTGGTCAGATACAGCTGAAGTCTTTAGTGATGTCACCTGTCACTTCTCTAAGAGCACTGTTGATATATTTTAGGAATACTGAAGACTAATTCGTTAAATTTTAACTATCTTTGCTTTCTTTGACCATCCTTATATCTTCTCTCAGAAAATCCTTACATAACAAAGAAATCATATACATGGATATAAAATATTTTTCATATTTTCAATGCTTTAGAAAGAACAACAGGCTTTGATATAAAACCTATTGACCTCAGCACTTTGAGTTTCAGAGATATTTATCTTAACATGTCTTGAAGTCATCACCAATGTAATATCTTTCCTCCATGGAAAAAGCAAAACATGGAAGTTTGGGATGGAAAAAACAGTCCACGGCATACTGCTGCTACATTTGTCTATATTATATCACCAGGCTCTCACACCTAAAACAACACACTACTCCTATATCATACAAATGCAAAACCTGTTCCCTATCTCAATGTTTCCCAAGTATTTATATTCAGTGATTATAGCAGTTTTGGGTAGAAGAGCAAGGACAGTCAGTGATAGCAACTGTAGCTTATATCTGACCACTATCATGCTATTAATTGTGGCTTGGGTCAGAACAGCGGAAAATGACCAAAGCTGTCAAATAAAGGATATTAACTACTAACAGAAAGTTTTAGAAATGTTGTTATGGTAATTTCTTTAGATGTCCAGAAGCTTTTGGTTAGGATGTCATTTTTGATTATATTTACTAAGGCAAAAAGGCAGAGGAGAGATGTGAATGCTCTGGGTAAAGATTGTAATAAAAAACGTAGCTCAAAAGCATGTGTAGAGAAATAAAGTCATGAAACTAGTTAAGGGAGAAAAAGCCATGGAAAGGCATCATTTGAGCTTTATTGTTACTGCTCAGCTGATAGAAGAAAATAAAACCAAACAAACACAAACAACTTGAAAAGAAAACAAAAATGTACAGGACTGAATAAGAGGTGCATTTTTTTATTAGCAAGAGAGGAATATCAATTGGACCCACAAGTATAGCCTATGTGTCATGTACAGACTAGATATCAAATATACATGATTTAGAATGTGCCAGCTGACAAACAGTGGTGTAGATTTTTCCCCCTCACATTTTCAATTAGCTCAGTCTGAACTGTGGGATTAAAATTTGACAGTATTCTACATCTTCCAAATCACACCATGGGGTTTTTTTAGTGTATTCTGATTGGGCTTCTGTGTGTGTCAAAGAAGAGTTTGTTAGCTGTCTATGATTTTGCTTCCAAGAATAGAAAGCTGGTAGTAGTTGGTTGCAAATGTACAATAGTTGGTTGCTTGCATTACATCTGTAGCTGCTAGAAGTATAAGTAAATTGTATTCTTGCAAGGAAGCACTTATGCTTTTGGTCTTCCCAGTAATAATATTCTTATGAAAGATCGTTAATAGAGAATGTCTTCCATCCTTTTCAGAAACCAAGGGTTCCCACCAGACAAGGAAGATACACTGCTAAGTTGAGAAGATTCAAACATAGCATCGCAGACCAGACAGTGACATGCAACTTCTTGTCTATGGGATACGCTGAAACAGCATTACCAGTGGTGAAGGATGTGCTCTATTGAGATTAAGGTCTTCAAAAGAGAATACAGTATCTCCTTTCACTGGGCAAAGGAAAAATATGTAGGTCTTATATGTTTAAGCCATGCATTTTATGTCCCTGTTCCAAATATGAACTTGCACAGCTATATCAGCTAAATCAAAAATCTGCATTTCATTTCATACCACAAGACTTGGAAAATGTGTAACTACTCACCTTAAAAGACAAGTTTACGTACAATATCTTGAAAACTGTTTGACAACAGAAGGTCAGGTGTGACATATATTTGACATCCTAAAACCTCAAACTAGTAAAATTTTGAGGTCAAGCAAAGGTAAACTCAGAATAACCCTCTTGAGATTTTTATTGTGTATGATAGGACTACAAATAAACTTTAAGTCCCCAGCTTCTAACATGTCTGAACTTGACTGAAAGCTAGAGAGAAAGCTTATCTATTGATTTTCACATGTAAGCTAAATAGTAAAATAACCTTGACTCATTAAAAATGTCAGCGTTGTAGATGATTTGGATATCTTTGTCATTTGAAAATAACATGGATAATTTACTTCAGTTGAATTATTCTTAAGTAATTTGCAATGCTGCAAAGCTTCAGATTTTTCACTTTCACGATTACCCAGAATACTTTAGCATTAATTACAATATTCAACTGTGGAAAAAAATACTAGTCTATTGAATCTGTACAAAGAGTAATATTTCTTTTTACACTCACAACTTTTACAGTGGGTTGCTTATTGAGATTTTACCAATGTGTACACAGAAAAAATTGTTAGGAATAGATGATTCAAAATTGCAAAGTATTTTGCAAATAATAGGGGTGTTGTAAAATATTCAGAATGCTTTATGAAAGAGGGTCAGTGCTTGTGCCTGTGTAGTATAAATATTGCCTATCTAGCCTTCCACGTCTAGTCTGTGAGGAGACCAAGATTTTATTTCTAATTGGGTTTTTTATTACTATCAAATAAAAAAGCTCCGTTCATTAAAAAATTATTAAGGCTGTTTCACCAGAAATGTTGTGTTCAGGGGCTGCACCTTTTCCTAGGAAAGTTGTCATCTCTTTTCTTACAGAGAAAAAATTAATCTTTGTCCACATTTGGCAGAATTATTTTAGCTATGCCTCTTGATCTATTTAGCTTCTAAAAGGATACAAGAGAGTCAGCCAATAATAATAATAAAAAAAATTGCTCAGACTGCATGGGATAATGAAACATTAGGTTTCATGCTAAAGAAAGTTCCCTTATAGGAAAAAATGTGTTCACACATGCACCAGGTACCACACTGGCATTCAGAATGTACATAAGTAAAATTTTGATCAATTTACTATTTTCAATGGGTAAAAAAGTGCTCTTTGTCCTAAGATTTTAGGGCAGCTTATTCACTTGAAGTGGAAGAATAATGCTGCCCTAAGTATGAACACAATACTGAGAGTGGGTGGGCTTCTGCAACAGGAACTTTGACATCCTAAACACAATAAGATGTTTGTACAACATTATCCTTATATCTGGAGTATTTGTAATTTCTG
This sequence comes from Strigops habroptila, assembly GCF_004027225.2. Lineage (NCBI taxonomy): Eukaryota > Metazoa > Chordata > Aves > Psittaciformes > Psittacidae > Strigops > Strigops habroptila. The sequence goes on along the minus strand of NC_044277.2, from coordinate 31,097,389 downwards.
TAGAATTTCAAGGTTTATACAACAATACTGGAGAGAATTTGATGAGTCAAATGGACAAGCTCTTTCTGAGATTCTTAGTCTGCGTAAGGCTTTCTAGCCTGTTTAGAGGCAGTTCTTGTCATGTCACCCATAAGATGATACTTTGAACTCGTATGTCATAAGCACAGCCAAGACATCTGAACCTCAGCATGCTTCAAAATCAGAGCACTGTTACCCTGTATGCAGATGCTTCATAGCCTCTTCAGATTTTCTCTTGTGTATTTGTATTACAAACAAAATATGTGAATTACTGATAGATTAAAAAAAGAAAAAGTAAATTAATTATTCTTAGTTCTAAAATCCTTAAGGGTCTGTGAGCAGACTTTGGCTAAGAAAGGCAGGAGTTCTTAGTAAAGGAGAAAAAAGGGGCAAGGAGACTGGACGAATGTTCTTCAGAGATCTAAAGGGAGAAAAGTGATTTGCAAAGGGAGATACATGATGAGAAAGTTTGGCTTAGGAAGCCATTGGGTGAAACTCAAGGCACATATTAGGTAGAACTTGTGTCTAGGTTCCTGCAAGTGTCTGAGTTATTGGGAACACCACAAATCTAGAAATGAAATTTTGTTGCAGCTTGTGAGGCTTCTAGTTAAGTTATGCTGTGTTTACAGAGCTATGTCTAGAGCTGTTTTCCTGTGCTTGAATTATGTTGGTTCTTTCCTAGGAACAACTGTCTGTTCAGTTAACATTTTGCTAAGGAAACTTCAATAGGAGTTTTAAGATTTCCCTCCATATACAAAAGGGAATATTTGGTAAGAAATCCAGCATTGGCCTGAAGCAGCTAAGAGCTCTGCAGGGTTCTTTTTTTTTGCCCCCCCTAAGAATGAACCCAGGACAGAATCACATCAGGGACAGCCTACAAAAGGAAAAATCAACCTGTCTGAAAGAAAAACACTGAAAATAGCTTTATTTGGTAAAAATTAAAAACTTCAAGGCTTGTTTTCTCATGAATTTCTACTGAAGAAAAACATAAGGTAGTGTCTGTGACCAGAGTTAGGAGATAAGTTGACTGAGTATTGACAGACAACACAAAAACTGGGTTAAAAGCTTGATGTTTTGAGGAAATATTTTGTTCTTAGAACAAACATTTTTGCAGAATGGTACAAACTACACTAGGGAAATCAGCTAGAAGGGTGAGTGCTCTGAATACATGGCAGCTTTGAAAAAGTTGGCAGGAGTGTACCTTTGTGGGACAGTCATAGATCAGGCATTGTGGCATAGGAATATTTCTGACATGTGAAATTGTCATCTGTGAAAGTTTGCAACCTGCACATAAACACTCATGCGCACATAAGAACTTAGCTTTTGCAGGTTAGAGAACAGTCATATAAGTCGTCGTTGTAACAGTAGGGATTATATTTTTAAAGTCACAAACAAAACACAGCCATTTTGGAAGAAAGCTTTTTTCTTTTTTGTATTCATTTGAAGAAAGTGGTGAAGCAGCACCTGGGTTAAATTGTAGATTTCAAATATATATTTATACTTTAAAACAATGTTATGAGATATAATAATGTCTCACAATAATGGCTTTAAAACAATGTTATGTTTTTAGACTGGATATTAGGAAAAATTTTTTCACTGAAAGAGTTGTCAAACATTGGAACAGGCTTCCCAGGGAAGTGGTGGAATCACCATCCCTGGAAGCATTCAAAAACCATGTAGATGAGGCCCTTAGTCATACGGTTTAGTGGTGGACTTGGCAGTCCTGGGGTAATGGTTGGACTTGATGATCTTAAAGGTCTTTTCCAATGTAGTTGATTCTCTGATTCTATGAGATACAAGCTTGCTGCAAAGTCTGCCTTCAGCAGAGATAGTGTAGAAGCTGTTAGTGTTCCTTCTTCCGGTTATATCTTTCCTGGGAAGATGGGCATGGCAAAAGAAGTGAGGAGCAGACAGTACAATGTAAGGTGAAATGACACTAAGGCAACGGGTGCAGAATTCTGTTTGGTAGAATAAAGATTAAAAGGAAGAATGGATGAATATTTGAAAATGAAACTGATTTTAAGTGTTTTATGAGTTAAATATAATCGTTTAGCTTGATTTAAAACTAACATGTAATAGTTCACCTGCAAAAAGAAATGGTTTAGTCAGAGTACAAAATTTTTCTTATGATTTCAAGGTGAGGACTTCCAAAAAGAGAGACTACTGCTGATACAAAAACATACATGTCCAGAAACTTATATGTTGGTATCCCACATATGACAAATCCAAACACAGAAGCATTTTTATTGAGCATTTATTAACAAGAGAAGATACTGATGTATAAGCAGAAATGTGGATTACTTAATAGGATTTTTCATACAAACATACAATTAAAACTAACTGCTGAAAACAATTTTGTAAGGGTAAAATGTAATGGAATACACAAGGTGACACATTATGTCAGAGATCAGTTGGGTAACATATTACTTAAAGTCACAAAGCCTTTGGTATTTATGGATTTATCTTGTGCCTGCTACGAAGTTTTCATAGTGGGCATCTGACACAAACTACCTGTTCGCACAAGGAAGCGGCATCAAGGGCTCCATAAGCATTCACCTACAGGAAAAATTGCTCATTAGAATGCAACATGGTTATTCAATTGTCATTTCATGCACCTAATTTTAAAGCTATCTGATTTTTCTAAAGGTAATAGAGAGAATGTTTCATCAAAAATGGGTAACTTGATATAGAATCATAGAATCATAGAATAGCAAGGGTTGGAAAGGACCTTAAGATCATCTAGTTCCAGCCCCCCTGCCATGGACAGGAACACCTTGCACTAAACCATGTAGCCCAAGGCTCTGTCCAACCTGGCCTTGAACACCACCAGGGATGGAGCATTCACAACTTCCCTGGGCAACCCATTCCAGTGCCTCACCACCCTCACTTCTTTTGATGCAGCCCAGGATATGGTTGGCTTTCTGGGCTGCAAGCGCACACTGCTGGCTCATGTTAAGCTTCTCATCAACCAACACCGCCAAGTCCTTCTCCGCAGGGCTGCTCTGAATCTCAGGTTGAATCAGGCATCTGAAAGCACACCTCCTCCTGTAAGAAGCAGGGAGTTGGACGCAATGATCCTTATGGGTCCCTTCCAGCTATGATTCTGTGATGTCTTTTGATAAAGTGATTTTCTGGCTTCAAAATTTCCAAAATGCAAATGCAGCAGTATTGGTGACCACTATAATCACTGTTCTATTAAAGCAGCTGATATTCCCAAATCTGCAAGAACTGTTGGTAAGGTTGGCGTGCACATTTAACTCATGAAACGTTAGCAAGTGAAAATATCAAGGATGGACTGATAGATATCAGTGAAATTAGAACTTGAGAGGGAAAAAAAAAAAGCTATATTGGCTTTCTTGGCTTTAAGCTGCTATAGGCAAAACAATATAACAAATAATAATATATGATGGAAGGAAAAATAGAAAAGCAAATGGAAGTGGATATAAGCTGCAAGTTAAAACCTCTTGGAGAAGTAAAGTAAAGCCAAAGGTTTCAATGAAATATTAATTGCCCATAGAATTAAAAGTAGTAAGAGTACTTCAAAAATCTTATTGGTAACATGTACAGGTTCACGTCTAAGTTTATTTTATCAAATACTGATGTATAAAGACAGTAATGTTCAGTAGGTATTTCAGTTATTTATTTGAAATAAAGCAGAGGGATGTATCTGTCCCATGTGATGCTGTTGTAATTGAAACTTTACCCTCTGTAGCAAAGGTTTTTGCTGAAATTAAACATTTTTAAGTTAACTGGCCAAGATATCTCACACTCAGGAACTACCCAGAATCACTCTAAATCATGAATGCTAAGCAGAAATTGAAAACAGGAAATTCCAAGGGCCCTGAAGACTATAAACTATTTCCAAAATATTTCAAAGGGTGCAGAAGATTAACCAGAAAGTTATTAACATGATAGAATGGTGTTAATTTTTAGGAAAAAAAAAAAATTTAAGCCATTACTCACAATGCAGGTAGAAATGTAATTATAACAAGTGGCAAAAATATAGTCAATGCCACTCAGCATTGCTTTCCAAAAGACAACGATTGTCTTTAAATTGTATGGGGGTTTTTGTTTGAGTCTTTTAATAGGATTAAAGACTTCAGTGATGAAAACATTCTGAAGGTAGGGGGGAATTCTTCCAGTCAACTGACTTATTACTAAAAGATATTATGGTTATAAAGCTTGAGCTCTATGGGGTTAACAGGCCATACAAATTTGGCTTATAGACAGATCACAAAAATTAGCCAAGATATGACAAAAGGAGATTTTCAGTCAGACCCTGAGTTTCAGATCTTGGTCCAGTGTTAGCCAACCTTTTTACCAAGAATGTAGATGACAATATCATATCTTTCCAGCTTGCAAGTGACACAAATGTTGGTGAGGTAGTAAATGATGAGGACATCTTACTTTTACATTTTGACTTGAATGGGTTTTTAAAATAGGTACAGTTTTGCAGTTACAATTACATCACAATAAAGCACAATATATCAGAGAGTGAAAAAATAATAGACTCTGGTTAGAAGATTGGATAATACTGACAGCAGTAATTCAGCATTGAAACATAATACTGAGTCAGTCAAAGACAACTGCTAATTCTGAGCTGTTTATGCAGGATCTGCCTCCATGGCTCACACATCCCTTTGGTATGAAAATAAAGCTAATACCAGGTAGCATTTTCACTCTGTACCTAGCACAGGAAATCTGTGAGTAGGATATGTATCCACCAATACTTCAGGGAGAACATAGAAAACAGTAGAGAGAGAGATGAAAAGAATACAAGAAGGGATTTGGGTTAGAAAGGGGAAACAGGTGTTAGGATCTAAGGGTTAAGATTCCTCAATTACTTATTCTTAAAACAGAGTGGAGCGTTAATCTCTCTCAGAATAACTCCAAAGTGTGATGACAGTTAAACATCAAAACATATGGTAGATTTACCTTTGGACTCTTAGAGGCAAGATCATACATCCTTTTAAGAAAAATGCACACTTCCAACCTATAAGTAAAGTCCACTGACTCTGTGGCCCGTGTCTTTCTCTGATGGTCCTTCATTGCTCCGGGTTCTGTGATTCCAGGTTAGGTGTTGTTATATTTGTAATTTCACAATGAGTTGGTAATTTCAACCAGATCTATCCCTGGCTTTGCGCAAGGAACTGGTAGGGTTTCGGGAAGCTTCCACTCTCCCCAAAGGCATAGCCAGGCAGTTGTTTTCTTCCTACCACATCCCCTGATTCTCCAGCAGCCCCTTTCAGGAATTTCAGACTAAACATTAGGTTCCTTTTCATGCATCTGGCTAATCAAACGTACAGACAGCTCCTCCTGTAAGTCCTAGCTGATCAGTCTCAGTGTAGAATCCTTGGGCTTTCCAGGCCCATATTTCTCATGTAGCTGCTGGCTTCCCAAGCTCCATGCAATTTTCCTTTATATGAAAGTTAGATCCCTAGGCTCAGTGCAGGATTTCTTGTGTAACAATTTGAATTACAGACTGCATAAATGATTCCTTTTGTGAAAGGAGTGTTTTCAGACAAAATTCTGTCCCTTTTCATTCTTATCCTATTTCCGTTTCCTTACCTTCCAGTCTGCCTTCAGCTGCTGCCTCAGAAAATGGATATCTTGAAATCTCACAGCAGTTCTAACCATGTTTCAAGAAAAGTATAGGTTGATAGACTGCAGTTAAATGTTGTGATATCTTCAGTATACTGAGCAACTGACTTCAAGAAGTTTCAGCCATAATGAACCCAGTAACTGAAAATGGCTTGGGTTGTGGTTCAGAACTGCTCTCATAATGCTAGTCAGAAATTAGATGTTAACATTCAGGAGGTGGAAGGAGAATATTAGTGCTTGTTTTCTGCCTTGAAACTTTTTGATAGTAAAATATCTGTCAGCTATTTTATCTTGTCTCAGACAAATAAACACGTCCTCACTCTGATGGTGGTTGTGTAAGGGTGTGAAATGTATGAATTCATTCATATATGAATATGTCGTGCAGCAAAAATTACAATTTTTTGAATTTGGAGGAAAATACTATGTGAGGATGAATAACATTCATAGAATCATAGAATCATAGAATCGTAAGGGTTGGAAAGGACCTTAAGATCATCTAGTTCCAACCCCCCTGCCATGGGCAGGGACACCTTGCCCTAAACCATGTGGCTCAAGGCTCTGTCCAACCTGGCCTTGAACACCGCCAGGGATGGAGCATCCACAACCTCCCTGGGCAACCCATTCCAGTGCTTCACCACCCTCACTGTAAAGAACTTCTTCCTTATATCTAATCTAAACTTCCCCTGTTTAAGTTTGAACCCATTACCCCTTGTCCTACCACTACAGTCCCTAAGGAAGAGTCCCTCCCCAGCATCCTTGTAGACCCCCTTCAGATACCGGAAGGCTGCTATGAGGTCACCACGCAGCCTTCTCTTCTCCAGGCTGAACAGCCCCAACTTTCTCAGCCTGTCTTCATATGGGAGGTGCTCCAGCCCTCTTATCATCCTCGTGGCCCTCCTCTGGACTCGCTCCAACAGCTCCATGTCCTTTTTATGTTGAGGACACCAGAACTGTACGCAGTACTCCAAGTGGGGTCTCACAAGAGCAGAGTAGAGGGGCAGGATCACCTCCTTCGACCTGCTGGTCACGCTTCTTTTGATGCAGCCCAGGATACAGTTGGCTTTCTGGGCTGCAAGCGCACACTGCCAGCTCATGTTAAGCTTCTCGTCAACCAACACCCCCAAGTCCTTTTCTGCAGGGCTGCTCTGAATCTCTTCTCTGCCCAGCCTGTAGCAGTGCCTGGGGTTGCTCCGACCCAGATGTAGGACCTTGCACTTGCCTTGGTTAAACTTCATAAGGTTGGCATCGGCCAACCTCACAAGCGTGTCAAGGTCCCTCTGGATGGCATCCCTTCCCTCCAGCGTATCAACCGAACCACACAGCTTGGTGTCATCGGCAAACTTGCTGAGGGCGCACTCTATCCCACTGTCCATGTCACCGACAAAGATGTTGAACAGGACCGGTCCCAACACCGATCCCTGAGGGACACCACTCGTTACAGGTTTCCAACTGGACATCGAGCCATTTACCACAACTCTTTGCGTGCGGCCATCGAGCCAGTTTTTTATCCACCGAGTGGTCCATCTATCAAATTGATGTCTCTCCAATTTAGAGACAAGGATGTCATGTGGGACAGTGTCGAATGCTTTGCACAAGTCCAGGTAGATGACATCAACTGCTCTGCCGCTGTCCATCAGTTCCGTGGCTCCATCATAGAAGGCCACCAAATTGGTCAGGCAGGATTTCCCCTTAGTGAAGCCATGTTGGCTGTCACCAACCACCTCGTTGTTTTTCATGTGCCTTAGCATGTTTTCCAGGAGAAACTGTTCCAAGATTTTGCCAGGCACAGAGGTGAGGCTGACTGGTCTGTAGTTCCCCGGGTCTTCCACCTTCCCCTTCTTGAAAATGGGGGTTATATTACCCTTCTTCCAGTCATCAGGAACTTCACCTGACTGCCAGGATTTTTCAAATATGATGGACAGTGGCTTAGCAACTTCATTCGCCAGCTCCTTCAGGACCCGTGGATGGATTTCATCAGGTCCCATGGACTTGTGCACGTTCAGGTTCTTAAGATGGTCTCGAACCTGATCCTCTCCTACAGTGGGCCTAAGGTCTTCGTTCTCACAGTCCCTGCATTTGCTTTCCAAGATTTCCGTGGTGTGGTCAGAGCATTTGCTGGTGAAGACTGAGGCAAAGAAGTCATTAAGAACCTCAGCCTTCTCCACATCCATGGTAGCCAGTTCTCCAGATAGCTTCTGGAGAGGGCCTACATTGTCCCTAGCCTGTCTTTTATTTGCTACGTATCTATAGAATCCTTTCCTGTTATCTTTTACATCCCTTGCCAAACTTAATTCTAGCTGGGCCTTAGCTTTCCTAACCTGGTCCCTAGCTTCTCGGGCAATGTTCCTGTATTCTTCCCAGGCCGCCTGTCCTCGCTTCCACCTTGTATAAGCTTCTTTTTTCCCTCTAAGTTTCCTCAGCAGCTCCTTGTCCATCCATGGAGGTCTCCTGGCCCTCCTGCTGCACTTTCTTCTAGTTGGGATGCAACACTCTTGAGCACGTAGCAGGTGATCCTTGAATACCAACCAGCAGTCTTGGGCCCCCCTGCCCTCTAGGACTGTATCCCATGAAACCTTACTAAGGAGGCTCCTGAAGAGGCCAAAGTCTGCTTTCTTGAAGTCCAGGGCAGTGAGCTTGCTGCACGCTCTTCTCACCGTCCTGAGGATCTCAAACTCAACCATCTCGTGATCACTAGAGCCAAGGCTGTCCTGGAGCGTTACATTTCCAACCAGTCCCTCCCTGTTGGTGAGCACAAGGTCCAGCATGGCACCTCTCCTCGTCGGCTCCTCTACTGCTTGAAAGAGGAAGTTGTCTTCCAGTCTGATGTACCTCTGTTTTCCCTCCATAAACCCTCCTGTCTGTTTGACTACTTGCTGGAAGAGAGGTTGATAATTTTGTAGTGCTGCTTTGTGAATCAAAATGATAATATTTTTAGCTTTTGAAAAATCACTTTCTTTCCAAAAGAAAAGAAAGATCTATGTGGTAGAAAATAATTTTTAATTTGATGATAGAAGAAGCTCACAGATTGCATTGCTTTATTTTTGTTTTGGATTATTACATATTGTTGCTTCACGATTTGTATTTCACATGGTTACTGCTTAACTCTGAGTAATTTAGGTACCCTGACTTTATTTCTATTTCTATTTTACTTTCCACTGAAATATCAAACGCTTTGAAAATGAATTTGGAGAAAAAAGATAACATTTACAGTAATGTTTCCTTGTATAGGATATCCTCTGTATCGCTCTATCTATTCAGGGTGTTGCAGCAATTAATACAATCATTCTGTAACCTGGCCTTTCACAGCAATAGTACTGGCCTTTATGAAGACTGTCTCCTCTTTTCTGTTGTATAAAACTTTTTACTGTGGATCTCAGCATGGTTTCAAAGATACATCTGTCTTATTCTTTATTTTATCATGCAACCTTGAAATAAGAAGTTAATTTCTATCACAGATTTGACCTTCAATGCTGTTGAGCCTTATCTTTTCTCATACTTTTTCTTTAACCTTCGAAGATATAAAAAACATATAAAACTCATATAGAGCGTTAAATCCTAAATATTTTCTAAGCAGCTATGATCTACTTGCCACATTAGAGTTGTAAATTAAGGTCTCGTGTTGCAGAAACCAGCCTTCCGTATCACAGTTTTCTCCCCTGAATGAGGCAAGAGTCAGTCAGTAAATATATGTGGTCAACCTCAGATTTGCCTCACTGGGAGTTCACATGTATTTTTAACTGCCTTCAATTGTTAATGTATTCCTCAAATGAGATGCATCACCTTGAAGAATGACTTTTTGCCCTCTGGGAATACGCCAAACAAGTATTTCATTCACTATGATAATCAGTTCTACCTCCAGCAACATATGAAACCCAAATTTAATAGGCACTAGTAATTAGGTTTTAAGACACAGAGTCATCACTGTCCACTGTAACAATAATAATAATATGGAAAAAAAAAAGAAATGAGAAAAAAAATGCTCCATATTTGCTTTTAGGAATCATCAATAAAAGCAATGTAACCATCAACATTTTGGGAATATGCTTAAAAATGTCATTTATCTTGTCATTAAAGAAAAAAAATGATAGCAGCATTTTTTTATGAATTTAGAAAAATGTCTCGAACATAAATAAAAGCTATTACTTATGATTTCCTACATGACTTAATTGTATAACCCTGGGAGACAAAAAAAAAAAAAAAAAAGAAAAAAAGAAAAGCTTGTAATTACAAAATTTATGATAAAAAAATATGAGGATCTGGGGGGTAGGAGAAAACTGAGTTCCCTGCATTGTTTTCAGTGTTAAAATTACCTGAGATCTTTCTGAACTTATGATTTTGTAGAAAGCAGAAAGGATAGTTATATGACATTATCGAAAATAAAAAATCAGCCTTTAAATCAGCAGCTTAGGTTGTGGACAGTAAATGATACATTGGTTTCACTTTCTTGGAACTGAGAAGCAGAAGAAAATGAAGAAAGATGCCAGTGACAGGGTGAGGATGATGGGAGCAGGCTAGCATTATGAATGGTATGTTAAGTGATTGGCTCAGATGGAATCATGGGATTGCTGCCTTTTGCAGATGCTGATTTTCGTCTATATCGTTTGCCTCTTTCTCAGAAAGGCCTAACATATGCAGAATGTGTGTGCATGTGCATGAGCAATGTAGACAAATGTAGATATATATTTATATGATATGTTACATATTCTTATGTTCAGAAGCCACCTCATCCCCTTTAATGTCCTTACACCTGATCCATTTAGCTAATCAGGATAGCTTACTGCAACATAAACCAATAAACTGTGTTTTACTTGAATTAATATCCTCCTGCTTTCGTTATGTGGGGAAATATAAAAACTCTCTTCTCATTTGTCTACTGCACTGAAAGGAAAATGTTTTGGGTTGGTTTTTTTTTTACTAAGTACTAATTCTGAAAGGTATCTTCTGATCTACTAAACTACGTAAATACAAGAAATGCTATTTCTGCCTAATAACAACGTTTTGTTAAATAGGAAGACATACTGAGGTCCTGTTACATTTTCTTTGATGTGCTTTAAGCTGCATACCATGCATCCTCTGCTTTCAAACTAACAGGCATTACCAGCTTCATTTAGTCTGCCTGCTTCTTTGTGTGGACAAACAGAAAGATAAAATGATGCTTAACACTGATGAGATATATCAGAAACACATGCATGCAATTAAATGTAATACTAATTTCGCAGGGTTGTTTTACTAAGATTATCCTCAGCAGTGGTTTTTGAGTCATAAACAGTCACTAACTCTAAGCTTCATCTCTGAACATTAACCCCTTAGTGCCTTGTTCATTTATTTTGAGCCTGGCCCCATATTCTTTGAATAATCTTGTTTTGTGATTGAAAAAAATTCAAATTTAAAGGTTGTATGAGTGGGTCACATATTAGTGTATAAAACAACACCCTAAACTGTTTTTCTATAATATTCTGATGTGAGAAAGAAGTAAAATCTCCCCTCATTTTTTAAAAGATACAACTATATCTTTCTGTGTAATTTAGGTACCAATTTCATTTGTTGCAAAAGCATTTACCATCTAAAGACAAGTACACAAAAGCATGTAGGCATCTAAACACTGATAAGGATGTACTGGTTTTCATCTGAATAACTTGTTAGAGATTTTTCATTATATGAATACTTATGATAGCCTTGATAATATTTGGGATTCTGTTTCTGTGTCGTAATTCAGATTCTGGCAAAAAAAGCTTAAAGTTTCTTAGCTTAAAACTTTACTCTAGATCAGGTCAGAAGCATTTATGTAACTAATTTCTTGCCGTAATCCTATATTTTCACTGAATATTTACCAATTGCTTGTGGGGAAAAATAATGAATTCTTTTTTTCAGAGCAATAAATATTGATAATTGAACTAATGAAGTATTATTATTTTTTTCCAGGCTGGACATAGAATTGACCCAGGTGCTCATTATTAAAACTTTTTAATATATTTTTGCAGAATGAGAAAATGAACATCAGTGAACCAATATAATTAGCATGCCTTCTAAATAGATGATATAGTTATATACTTGTTAGTATTAGGAGATCCTACAAATTTCATTTATCAAGATACAGCCCAGCAGGCATTTTCTAGTGAAAAGGGCGCCTGTGAATCCCCAGTATACCACTCAGATCACCCCCTGAGGGGAAACGCAACTTGCATTCAAATCAAAAGTTTTCCTATCGAATGCTCTACTAATGGCTTTCCTATGAGACCCAAGCCTCTCAGTCACCTACTACCTATTTAGACATGTCAAAACAGAATTCGTTGTTTATTTGTATTTCATTGAAGTGAGTCTGTTTTCTCATATTGAATTTGTATCCAAACCCCAGGTTGTCAATACTACTTACTTAGATCTGCTGTTTGTTGTGTTTTTCTCTGCATGCGATCCAGGGGAAAAATTAGTGTCACTCATGCCAGTTTCAACCTTCCTATAAATCCTTGAGCAGTGTATTAACTAATTTTATAAAGTAACTAACATTTACTTTGAAGGCTCTAGGAAACAGTTCTCACAGTGAAAGCTGTTTTGTCAGATTCAGTGATACCTTTGCTGTGCTAAGATTTGCCTAGAGAAATTACCATTGTAAGGAAAAAAGAAGGGAGGGGGATTGTTTTTAATCTTTCTCCTAAATTACAGTAAGTTTAATTGTCTCAGTTAAATGTAGCTCGACTAGTCAGTAGACATACATGACTGCTGAGATTCTTGTGAAAATTATGTAAATTAATTCTGTTAGCAACCTCTAAGTTAGTTTACTTGTGCTTAAACCTAAATCTGCGCATTAAACATTCCATAAAAACAAGAACTAAGTGTTATGTTTGATATGCACTTCAAAAGCCTAAAAGGCCAAAGAAAGCCCTTCCTTAATTATTGAAGAAGTGTCTGTAAAGGAAACATGAGCAAATAACATTCATGCTTTCATCCCCAGTAACCTTTTATTGTCCTTTTCTTCAGATGGCCAAGTCAGTATATTTAATAAAGGGAGCAGCAACCATCAAAGAAGGCAGGGGTCTAATAAATGGTCCTGATTAAAGGCCCTGACAGGGTATGAACTTTGCATAAATTTTCCTATGGTGTCAGGCTAGGATCCTGACTGAAAACCCATTAACATAATCACACATTTAGAGGAAATGCTGTAATGTATCAAAAACATTTCCCTTAGTGTAATAATTTTAAGGACATTAAAATGCAAATGATAATAAGGAGCTGTGTTTTAGTGATGTTCTGAAGGCCTGATTATTCAAATATTTAGTATGAAATATGGAAGCTCCTTTAACTAATGCATCTATATGATTTCAAAGATTTAATCTATATTTGTACTTGAAAGACTTTTATACCACTACTGAATATTTCCTGTTAATTTTAGACTCACAAAATCCAGCAAGAAATTTAGTTTAAATAATAGTGCTAAGTGCTAAGACCTTTTAGCCTGCTTAAAAAAAAAAAAAAAAAAATCTATTTTGAAACCAGGACACCACCTATGCTCCTTCATTAATAGTGACTTGCAAAAGTCCATGTATTCATATTGTTTGGATTATAAAAATGGTTTGCAGAATTCAAATCATCCTGTTCTCTGTTTCTATTAAAATATACGCTTAAAAGAGATTTGTCACTGAATCACAGCAGTGATATTCTTTAATGCTAATTTTTAACAATAAAAGAAATGCTATCCTCCCACACACAAATAGCCATAATTATGTAAAGAATGACTGCTTCAGACTGATGACTTTCAATATGCCTGAGTCTAGCATACTGGTATAAGAGGCCAGAAAGGTCAACAGTAATTCATAACTGCTATAAAATTGTGTAGCATCCTAGGGCTTCTGGAGGGTGCTGACATTATCATGCTTCTTCTGCTGGTTTGTATATGTAAATTTGTGATAGGAAGTGCACTGCTTTGCCATATCGCATGCAGAGCATCAATCAGGCAGTAGAATACATCAGAGTATTTTCATTATGCCTAGTTATTTACTGCATCAGAAGAAATTACCCTGGCAAGCCAAGCGGCCTTCTCTGGATAGCGTGATATGACCAACCAGGTTTCAGCTCAGGAGTCTTGTAAACATTACAGGATTAATCTCACAATCACAATCATCAATCTTTCCTAGTCCTGCCTGGGTGCAACTGTGGAGATCGGTAACCAGGCAGTGTAGATTTAAATTTAACCCTGAACATCAAGAACTATATGTCAGATCCATACACCATATTACAAACACCTATATTTTTACTCCAGCTTTAGTACAAAATGATGAAAACATAAAATTTTTGCACTTCGAATTCATGTCTAATTTTTCATTCCCATTTTTGATGCATTAAAGGGAAATGAGAAATATTCTGAAAAAGATACATTTCATAGTATCAGACTCTAATGCTAAAATGATGCACTGTGATGCCTAGATCTAATGTATGTATTAGAGACAACTGACACTGCAGTAAAATGTGGAGTAGTAATTCAGGTTCAGCACCAGACTTGGGCTCCTTGGCACTGAGCCATTAAAGGTTAGGGCACTGTAGGGGTAATGTACTTAGCCTCTAACAAATGGAGCATTAAATACATCATGCTGACTCATAGGTGGCACTGGCACAAGATTCTGAAGTGACTGCTTGCTTGCCCTCTTGCCAAGGAGAAGAGAAAAAGATTCTGGCACACCTAGCTGCTCTGTTTAAAAATGAGAAGCTGGGAAATTAGAGCAGCCTATATATGAATGTTTCATCATTGTTCATTTAACTATGTACAGTTTATAACCTAGCCTACTGAGATAATGCAGAAGATAACATGGGGTTTTTTTGTTTTGACGGTTGGTTTGGGGGTTTTTTTTGAAAGTCAGGTGAAAATAGCAGCAATGGTGATCGTTTTTCATTAGTCAGGAAACAATAAATATATAAAGAGCGGATCACATATAGAGATTGTGTAGCAGTTTAATTTGAATTCTGATCTTTATTTTTGCTCCTGTCCAAAATATTTTCTTGCAATGTTCATCCTAAACATTTTCCTGCCATTATATCTGTCTCTATGTTTCTCTATCTCCTCTCTCTGTGTCTGTGTCTTTCTCACGTATGTAGTGGTTTTGTTTTACAGAGTGCCTACAGAAATTGTTAAAAAGCTTGGGTTTACTTTTATGCTTTACAGAAATAGTAAATGATTTCCATGATTTTGTGCCTTTCTCTTTATTTAATCAGAACTGCAGGCATTTTACTGCTATATATGAATGCATTGCCTCTGTAATAGGTTCCTGTTTAGCAAGAGCGCTAGCCTTTGCCTACTAAATAATCCTTGTATAATATGCAGCAATCATACTCATTTGATCTTCGGTGATGAAAACTCTGCAACATGGTGCTTAGCTGATACACACATTTGAAACCACTGATTTCAGAGATGCCTCCTGATTTATGCCAGCTGAAGGTCTTATTTAAAGTATCCTTTCCTTCTAGAGATGTGGTGACTGAACAGTTAAATGCAGAGAAGACAAGTATATTGCAGTGCTTACTCCGTTACTTCTGTCCACAATCCACCTCCCTCAAATTGATGTTTTATCTTTTTGACCATTTTTAAATAACTAATAGCCTGATATACTTTTATGACTATATCTAGTCACATGCTGTTTTCTTCATGGGCCCAGTTAAACCCACAGTACATAAGTCTTCCAGTGCAGATAAGACAAATGCGTACCACCTCACATCATTTCACAGATCAGCTTGGTGCATGTGGGTGTTTTAGGGGTGGGAAACTTACCTGCTTCCAGACAGGGATCACAAAGCTCTTTAGGTGGCAAAAAGAGCATTTATACAATGAGTTAGCAATATAATTCCTGGTTCTTTGTTGCTTGTTATCAGAGTGAGATTTGGCATTTCTTTGACCATAGGCTCATAGAAATTTCCTGGGTGGGCAGAAGAGATGAGAATAGTATAAAAAACCTAGCCTGGGCTAGCCCCTTTGCAAAGGATACAGCTCCTGCCTCTTGTGCCTAGAAAATCTGCAGTCTCTGGGCAGCCACAGCGCTATCTTATGGGCCCAGCTGTGGCACAGTGAATGTAACTTCCTACCCTTCTGCTGGTGCATTGTTAGGTTGGCCATACTGGAGGTGGTGAGCAAGTACACAGCTCTGTATGCACATGTGGAAGCTCAAGACTCCTAACTGCGCAGCTACAGAGTTTACAGACTTTGAGCACAGTCATAGGTTTTCACCCTCTTTGAAAAGACTGTAAAGCTAAAAAGGACCATTTCTCTCCCCATCTTTCCAGAATTCCATTAAAAGAAGAGATTAATCTTCTTGTTCAGTGCTAGAAGACAGTGATTATTATTTTTTCTGCTTTTAATATTAACTGATGACATGGAATGAGAAGCTGACTTACTGTAAACTACCACAGAAAGAAGAGCAGGCTGAAAATTCAGCCATTTGTTAAGGGTGAATCCACAGTGTGACATAAGGCAAGTCACTAGACTCTAAACTTGAAGGAAGCTTGCCCTAGAGAGTGTAGCAATCAGCTACACTCAGGCTATTAATTTAGAGACTTATAAGTGACAGGCTACAAACCCACTCACAAATTTATAAAGAGTAAAGGACTGAACAGAACTGTTCAATTCTAGAAATCGCTCTTGTGTTTGGTGAATTATGAAATACAAATTTTGAAACTCTTGTACTGGATACACCTAGAAAATTCTGAGCTGGTAATATTTTATGGGCCACGCAGATTTTTCTGAGCCTCTGAATGACATTGCAGTGTGTGCCACCCTACGAGGCCCAGCAGCTCTAGAAGAGGCAAGGGAAGCATTGCCCCTGGGATCCCTCTGATGTGCATGAACATTTCTAGCTGCTGCTGCCCCCACAGAATAAAATCAGAAAATAATGCCCTGTGGTAGAAGCCAAGAAGACTATCTGGAATGTTGAGGAGGGCAGCACCCCAATAGTTAAGGAAACACCTAACACGTAGATAAGGATTCTTAGGCAGTGAGGAGATGCCATGAGCAAAATGTATTTCCATGACTGTCTTCCAGTCTTCCTATTGCCATCCATAGCAGCAGAACCACTTTCCCACTCAGGGAAAGTTTATCAGATGTGGCTGCAGGAGTTACTATTCTACCTGTAAACAGCAGCAAAGAAGGAGCTCTCCAAAGCTAAAAGGTTTGGCTACCAATGATGCTACCCACGCAGTGTTCCATTAGAAAGGGTTTATGAGATCACTTTAACCATTCACGGTTTTGTAGGGCTTAAATTTTGCTTGTCTGTACAAGAAGTCAGTATGTATTAAGCAAGGTTGTGAATTAACAGAGCACTAACTACAGCACCTCTCAGGACTGGGATCTTTCCTTATATGCTATTTAGATAATAAGTTCTTTAAGGAAAGTACTCTGACTCCATTCCTGTCTAAACAAGCACCTTTTTGTATGGATATTCCTAGTTTCTATTGTTTGGTGCTACCCACTCCACTTTCTATTAAAGGCTGTCCTTGTGCAGTGTAGCCAGAGTGTTAAAAATTCACATTAATGTTTACTATCTTCTCCATCTAGACAACCCCAGCCAAATGATGGCAGAGACCTGAAGTGGGACCTGAAAGACATTCCTTTATCAAAAAGCCTGAGGCTATCTCTACAGCTATCGCCCCAGCTAATCCCAATCTCAGTGGAGTTAGCATGATATTGTGGGAACAGTGATTCTTAAACAGCAATCAAAAGCAAGAAAATTCCTAAGAGAGTATGGAGGCATCAGTCTTGCTGCCTTACATCTAATTAATGGAATCTAGGACTCACTAATCCTCTTTCCAGCAACAGCATCCTGTGCTTTTTAGAAAGCCTTCACAAAATTATATCCTGAGATTTGTTGCTCTTGACTCTTACTCCTCTTAAGAGTTTGACTTTGTCTTATCCCTTGCATCAAACATGGTCCAACACCCACCTTCTTTTGTCTCCACAGAGTAAATTTAGGATGCTCTACGAATCTAACCTATGTTGTTATATAGTATCTATCATTGTGGTGTGTATGAGCTCAGCATCTTCCAAGTCTGGATCTTTTGTATATCGCTTAGGTTATAGAGGAAAACACTGGCTTCTTCCCTGCTTTAATAGCCTAGCCTATTGTTTGCACTACACAAATAAATTGTAATGTATGTGGATGAATTTCCAAACAAAATATCCATTTTACCTATTCTCATCTTTACAATATTGGAGTCACTTAATGTGACACTATTAGCTGCACTTTGGTGTTGTCCAGTTGTAGGAAGAAAAATTAAGACCTTCACCAAGTTGGGCAGAAGTTAAAAGAGCGTATGCATTCTGCTTCACATAAATCTGTCAGCAGACCTGGGGCTAGCGCCAGAAAGTAGATGGAGCACCCCACCCCACTAACAACCAGGTTGGTGGCAATGACAGGCTAGCAAATATTTTATCATTCCGCTGGAGCCTCATCTCTGAGCCTCTGTGTTTGTGAAAGTCAGACGTAGAGTAGCATGGGGAAAGCCACATCCCCTGATGGGACAGAAAGCACCTGCTTATTTGTGTAGAGATAACACCACAGCATATTTTTAATGACCACTTCAGACTAGCTACTTCTGCTTATGCACTGATGAATATGTCTATGTTTACTAGCTCTAACAGAGCTGGGATGAGCTAGAATAAAACTAGGCGGACCAGCTGGAAACCAGCCAGTCGACAAGCCTACCATCCTGTGACAATATGACAGAATTAGTATTTTCCATAACCTCAGTTTCAAAGTTCTTTACCTTGATCATAAGTAGTTTAAAGCAATAAAAGCTCAAATTGGGCAATCACTGATCCTGATGAAAAATGGCTATTTTTGGATCTTGATGCATCCTCTCTCTTTTCTAAACACTAGAACTTTTCTTCTGTATGCTTGAAAAATACATTAAATTTAAAAAATCAAAATACAATAAAATAATTTTTATTCATAATTATTTGTGTTGGCACTTAGACCTAGGAATGTGTGTTTATTTTGATGTGTGTTTTCCTCTAAACATTACCAAGAACACCAAAGTAAGCCTTAATTGCAGTAGCAGACATACACAGTACATTCTTCGAACTAGGTAAAATGTGAATCCTGTGGCAAGGTAGTTCCTAGCTATGCTCAAAATATATGTGACTAATGCTACAACAAAATACATGTAAAGACATTAAAATTAACGTTCTAACTCCTGTTAGCTCATTCTCCTACCACTTCTTTCCTTGTTTACTTTAAAGAAAACATTTGGTAAATCAGCTTTCAGTAACCAAAAAAGGAATTGAGTATGTGGGTGTACTGATATGCAAATAAGTGATGCCCTCTTCTGCTTGCAGTTGTGTAAGTTTTCTCTCCATTCCAACTCATCTCTCTCTTCCCTTTTGCTCCTGCTCAGCATATCATACAAGGACCCTCAGATTGAAAGCTTCCTGGGCAGAAATTTTCCAAGTGTCACTAATTCCATCAATACCTGTAATACGTCCATAACTCTCATGATCAAAAGTAAATTATGGATGTCTACAAAAAAGATTCTGCCCATAGCTATTCTTAAGTTTAACAGGTTTTGGAGGCATTTGCTCTTTTTTTACTTTTTTCTTCCCAATTTACTTCTTCTTCCTTTCTCCTTTGCTCCTTGTCACTCGTCCTGAAGCTGCAGTATTATGGGAAGATTCACTTGTGAGAAGAATTGATTTGCATTACACCTTGAAATATGTTAAATTTTACTTCCAGAGTCAGGAACCTAATACAAGAAACACTTTTGAGCATTCGAACATGGGTTCCATACACTTCGCATTTTCAATAAGCACAGTTGCATGGTGGATCTTGGATAGAAGCCAGTATCTAAAATGTTAAGGTCTTAAATATAAGGACAGGAAGTTGATTTGTATCTGGATAATGAATGCAGAAATCCATTAGAGTGTGCAGATTTCCATTATGATCTCTTGGAAGATTAAGAGGTGGGCTGCTGAGTGTTGCACAAGACGAAACTTCTGTAGAGCCCTTAGCCCTAGTTAGGAACATGGAGATGATAAAAGCATGAATCACAGTTTCCAGATCTCCTTTTGACAGGAATAGGCACAGTCTCCTGGGAAAGAAGTGCAACCATTTCTTACCACAATTATCTCTGTAGTCAGAACAATCAGTGAATCTAATACAGCATCAAGATTATTCTCCATTATTAGCTAGTGGGGTGATGTCCTCTGTTGAAGGTACAGTTAACATTACTGATTGCTCCTTTCAGTGTTTTGCATTAATTTACTTTTCCCTTTAGGCAGTTGTTTTAAAAAATTTAAGTGTCTTGTTCAGCTACCAGTGGCCTTTTAGCTACTCAGGTCCTTGCATCAATTTAAACTTTTTTTTTTTTTAAAATAATTTTATGTTCCTTCTTTTGGGTAATAACATTGATTGTAGAGACTAAGATGGAGCTTGTGAAACTTCAGCAAAATTGCGGTATTGCAATTATATCAACAAATCCTGTTGTCTCTGAAAAGGAGGGGTCAGATAAATCTTTGCAAAGCTCCATATAGATAGCCTACAGACGGACACCTATCTCACAATTCACTGAGATTTACTTTAAAATGGTTCTACACCACCTTGTGTATTCCTTAACCAGATCACTGGAGGCCACCCATCACTACCACCCAAGCAGTCTGCATTGTTTATTCCTGCATGTGACCTGATGATGAAGCCTTCAATATGCTAATATAAGTCATATCTTTGCACCACAAAGTTCTCATTGACCAGTCAAGAAAAGGATTTTAGAGAGTATTCAACAGCAGGTGAGATCACTCTGGTCAAGTATTTAGTGTCTTGAAAAATCTATTGCACATTATGATGGTCAGGAGATTACTTTCTGTGAACCAGCATTTATGTTTCCGGTCATTAAGGTAGCCAGTTGCACTTTGCTAGCTTTTACTAGCTATTAGGGTCAGGAATTTGCTTAATAAATCAAAATAGTATATGTGAATACATTTCTGAATCTCTTAAAGTATACAGCACATTATTGGCCATGTCTATGTAGAATCCACCTTATTTTATTATTTGAATTGTTCGTGCATTTGTCAGAAAAAAAGTCCTGGGTACCCCATGCAGTAAAGAAGAGGCCTGCATAGATTTTTATTTTTTTTTTTTTAATACAGACTGAGGGCGTGTAAGATTCATTTTTCAGCTTTCTGAGCTTGCACAAAAATGCATATTTGTTTATATGATGGAGAACCATGCATGTGTACAGTCATATACCAGAAAGAGAAGCAGCAATTTATGCCTAGCTTTTCCAGCCTGGTGAAGGAAGGAAGCCTGGAATTGCTTTTATTGCCCTTGCTCCAGTGCATTTAGAAACCAAACACTGTACTGACCACAGGACACTAAAGGAGCATCTATGATCATGTAGTGTTACACTGTGGTTTCTTCACTATGAGGAAAATTTTCATGAAAGGCATGGCATGACTGATTCGTCCATCTAAAATAGCATAAACTGTTTGGAACAGAGACAAAAATCTCATCTTATAGAATATATCTATATATTGCTGCATATGATTGTTAGGTGTGTAAATACTCTGTGTGTGTGTGTGTTTGCATACTATGCTTGAACTCAGACCTTGTTCCTCCTTTCTAGTCACAGCCAGAATCAGCATGGTAAGGTTAAGGTACATGCTTTCTTTCATCACTCATTGTACGTTTATCTGTATACGTGTTTAGGTAAGTACTTACACACTGTGAAATTAAAGAATTTGAATTAGTTATCTATAAAACACTGTTCCTTCTTTTTGAAGAGTACAAAAATCAACAGGATTAGGTGAATTTTTTGTTCACTGTGGTTCTTTGTATTGCTGTCAGCCTTGAAAAATTTAATTCATTATTTTTTGGGTTACAAACAACAGAGAAGAACCCCAAAATGTGGGGGTTTTACAAAACCCATATTCAAGAAGTGAACTTAAATTAATGACTCTGTCTCTTCTTTACCTCTGTTGTTAAAGAAATAACATTTATTTGAATGAAACAATAGCTGGTGTTTTTTGATTGCTTTCCTTTAATAAGGTCTGCAGGGAATATAAGTATACAATACTATATGTATGTATGTATTCATATGTTTCAATCTTTGGCATGATCCCATTTCTAATACTTTTACTAACTCCTACATATAAAATGTCAAAGGTTTGTAATTGTCGAGATGTTATGCTTTAAATGTAACCATGGAATAAGTCTTTACTGATTGGGGTTTTTAATTTTAACATCAGTATATAAAAATTTGGTTGCTGGAGCTCTGACTTTGTTCTTCTATTCATTGCCACCCAGAACCTTTTACCTATCAGGACCACTGTGGAAAGGCTAGAGCTTAGATGTGCTGTTGGTGCTCCATGGAGATATGAAAAAAAAAAAAAGAAAAAAATAGTCAGAGGAACTACTGAACTACTTCGGCCTGGAGATTTGAGGAACAGACTCAGAGCAGTCTGGTTTACGGTGGTGGCGTGGGGTTTTTATCTTTTTTTTTCTTTTTTTTTTTTTTTTTAATTATTTTAATCAAGATTTTACTGAATTTCAGTTTGCTGGTTTTTTCCCCTCAGGGCTAGAATCTTGCATTCATACAGTACTTCACACAGTGGGACCTTGATCCTAACCAGGATGTCTGAATGCTACCATTATATAAATAATAATAAAATGAAGCAGAACAAAACAAGAGCCCTACGGGTAATTTTCTAATGCTCCTATCTCTTCTTCATCAAAATTATACCAATTGAAAGATAACACTGAACAGAGGATTTTTTTTGCTTTGGACTGATTGTGCATTTTCGTAACAGGCACATCATGAAATGGTTGCATGACTCTTATTCAAAAAGAAATGATAACACTGGATTCACTTGGTTTTACTAGGCAGGCTGCTATGCACACATTGTTTGGTGGCATCCTATTCTCTTGGACAAATAGCAATTTTTAAAAGGATTTAATGCTATGAGAAAATACTTACTTTTTAATTGTTATTATCATATTATTGTAACAATTGTAGTCTGTTAAACAAGTCCAGAAAAAAATGCTTAATACCACAAAAGCAGATTGAGCTAAGTTTATGAAATTTACAGATTACCTAAAATGCTAGGAGTTAATTACAGTCTGCTTTCCCTGGCATGTCAGCTTGATTAAATTTGGAGTTCCAAGATGAATTGGCCCAAATTCATTAGTGTTCCCCGGGTGCATATGTTGGTCAAGGTCAAGCGAAGCACATTGACTGTAGTGTTAGTCAGGAGGGGGGAGGGTTTCTAAAGAAGGTGGCCTCTTAAAAGGTCTGGGGTTGTAGCAAGAAACTTTGATACTTTTTAGCTTAATAAATCTTGACAGCCTAATCATGGCTAAGCCTTTGCAGTGTTATTGGTACAGATGGCAATTCTAGACATATTTAAAGAGATCTCAGCAGCTAGTGGCAGGAGAACATTGAATCCAAATGCACTGTTGGGCTCTCAGACAAAGTGCAAGAAGGGAGGATAAAAAGCTACACAGCATTTCCATCTCTTGACATCTCCAACAGCCTCAGATACAAAATATGATAAGGCTCCTGCTGAGCTAATAAGCCCAACAAATGTCTGTGTCCATGAAGTAGATGAAGTGGGATCAAGTAGTTGGGGGCTGCTGTATGAAAATAAGCCAGCACCCAGGGTATAATGGCACTGTAGAAAGCTGCAAGGTCAGGCTGATGACAGAAACACTGGATAAGTAGAGACCCCATCAGTAAAACAGGTTTGCCCACTGGATCTGAGCCACATAACTATGAAGAAAAACCCCTATGTTTTAGAAAAGTCATCTAGTTTAGTAAATAAAAGGACAAAGTTTGGTTTGTTGTATGAAAAACTGCAATTGTTTCTCACTTAGTGCCATATAGATCATATGATGAATAGTGTCTCTGCAAAATATTACATCCAAACAGACCTAAAAAGAGAATTTGACTGTAAATTAAAGGAGATTTTTAAAGAAAGCGGTAGTATCAGATGAATCACAGATTTGTTCAAGGCCTGCTACCATGTTACACTGTTTTTCTGTTAATTTTGTGTGCATCAAGTACATCTCTATTCATCTCACTCTTCAATAGAACTCTGTGTGTTCCAATAAAATAATTTAAGCTGAAATAATGCTGGATATACCAGACTGATAAAGGTGGCTCCTTTCACTTGCAAAGAAAAATAAAGACCTATCTTGCTGAAATAGCATTAAAATAATAATTAGGCAGTACTCAGAATTTAAGGAACAGGTCAAGCTGTTACATTAATTCTTAAAGCATCATATTCACTTAGTGCTACTTGTTAAGGTGTGTTTGAAGAGTACAGAACCTTCTAAATATTATGTGAATCTGTTTATTACATTTGGGAGTTTATGTAAAAAATCTGACAGCATACCACAAAGGTCATACCTATGATTCCCTTTAATTTAACTATGTGATGTCTTAAATTTATGCAAACATAATTATTACTAAATTCTGGTGTGCCGTACATGTGCTACTGAAGCCAAAACAAGCCAGATCTGGTCCTATGAGTAACAACAGCATTAGGAAAATAAATCAGTAGTGATAGATGATGAATATTTATAATTGTTTCTCTCCTACCATTTTAATCATTTACAGATATTTTCAGTTTTCATCCAGTAGAAGTACAACTGAATGCAGTGCCTCCCCTGGAGTCTTAAGGAGGATGCATAATAATGTTGCAACCAGCCTCCTTCCCTTTACTCAGGGCTGGGTCATATATCATATTCGCAGGCTTGCATTGGGATGCAGAGCTAAACTGCTCAGTAGGAGCTCCAGGAGGCATGGTGCCTCAGGCAGGCACAGTGTCTCCTGAAGCTCTGCAGCAGCATGTGGAGAAGGGCATTGGCTGCTCCAGCCTGTGAAGCTGCAGAGTGTTGCTCCTGCCTATCCCCAGTGAGATCTGCTGTGCAGGGCAGAGGGGATGGTGAGGTGACCCGGTCCCCTCCCAGGCCTGCTTCCACTGAGGTAGGATTCTGTGGCAGAGGCTCATACAGCATGAGCAAGAACTATTATTCTGTTTGATCCTTCTGTGGTGCAAACTGGTGGGATACTTCCCATTAGTCCCCCTCTTCTCTGAGGCTCTTTATTTGGATTAGGTTTGTAGGTGGCTGTCTCCCACTTTAACAGCTTATGTCTCCCTCCCCTCCTTTTACTTCTATCGTCTTGCATGCACATGACAGCATTTTTTCTGCCCTGCCAAGCATCCCAGTCTATATATTCCCACTTATCACACAAACATCCCTGCACCTTTTTACTGTACAACTCCTTCCAATCAATAAAAAGCCCAGAAGGAATAATATATTTAAAGTATCAAAAGCATTTTCGTTGCCTGATGACTAAGGAGAAGAAGAAGTCCAGGAGATGAGGAACAGAGTAGGAAAAGATTGAATCTCCTGCGTACTGCACCCAGATCATGATGCGGTCCTGAGCACAAACAGGGGGCTAGAAACCAAACGATATATAAAACATAATTCCTGACATCAGAAGAGAGACAGAGCTCCAGCCTAAAAAAGCACTGTAAGCATCTAGTCCTGTCTTATATGGGTCAGAAAACATGCTGATTTCATGTACTTCTTAGTACACTGAGGGTTGTAAGAAGCAGCCAGCAGTGAACGGGATGAAAAGCTGTATGTATGCAAGTGGCACAGCTCTAAACCAAATTCAGAACAGGGCCTTATGCAATGCAAAATGGTGAAGTGACTCCACACAGAGGGCTGGACTTCCAGGGTTAGGGTGATACTAGAGTTAATAAAATACCAGTTATCAAATAACTGAGCATTGCCAGTTTACATTGTTCTGAGAAGCAGACTCATTTCACCTTTTGAGCTGAACCAGACAATGGAACAGAGTGGATAACACCATTAAAACTAAATTTGTGAGATAAAGGATCTGCGTTTAGCTGCATTGTGGGTTATCATCTGGTCCACCACAAAACTAGGAATGACGAAGTTTAAGATGGAAGGAAGGTTCTGGCTTAGCAGCAAACGCAAGGAGGGAGATGCTGAAAAGAACAAAACAGAAGAAAGACAATGGCTAGTTTGCTATACAGCTCCTTTGAATGGTTGAAAATGTTGTTACTAGTGCAGCTCAGTTTCTTAAATCTGCCTGGATTTTTGCTGTTACCAGTGGCTGTTCCTGTAGATTGTAACAGATCTATATATCACACTGAAAAGCTGTGGCTTGTTCTTTCAATCCAGATCACCACACTTCCTTTTCCTGAAGAAAGTATTCGTGAAGATTTTCACCTGCTTTTTGCAGTAATTGAATCTTGAGATAGATAATTTCAAGTAGACAATCTCATTTTAGCTTCATTGCATCTCTTAAAGATTCATGGGGATGAACTATATCAATTCAGACCTCAGCACACAGGTTTATCACATGAATTGATCCACTTCATTTCAGTGTTAACTATTAGCTTTTTTTTTTTCATACAGAAGAGGTGATCATGAGGAACTGAAAAGAGGAGGGAATGTATTAGAAAAAGTTCTTAATTGATGACTTTTTTGAAATTATGGTTTTATTTGGGGATGGGAGAGCCACTTTCATTCCTGTGCCTTATTAGTATTTGCAAAAAACATTGAGGTAATTGACTTCAACGTATGCCCATTAGATGTGGTTTCTCACTTGTGTCACAGCTGAGATTTAACCTGGAAAAAAGTCTGAGGAAGAATAATTTTAGTACTGATTTGAGGTCAGTTGTGACAAGGAATGGTTATTCAATGGTTATTCAATCCATGAAGCATGTACTTGTGGGACAGGAAGAACTTTATTTTTAAGAACGACCTGGAGATAGTATTAAAAAAAGAAAAAGACATATTTAGCAGCTAGCACTGACACCCAAGGAACAGTGGTGGATTCCTTCCTAAAATACAGAAAAATTGCAGCAAAAAATTCATGATAGTTCTGCTCTTATTTTATGGAATATTTCTTAAAACTTCCTAAAGCATATATAGAAGAGTTGCGTTAATAAGATCATATTGTTGCATTATTAATATTATTGGATATACTTTCGCATAAATAATTTTTTTACTTACCTACCATCATCATTTTAGCAGCAGTTAAGATGTAAAATGAAGTCACTCATTGCCTTTTTAAGGGTGCCTCTGAATTATGTTAATACAATTCTGAAGAAACAACTTCCTAGAGTCGTACTCAGTGCAGTACTTTAGCTTGCCTAATCCTTTTATGCTGCAGGGATTTAGGAAGACTAAAACAATCTCCATCTCTTGTTACTGAGAAGTTAAGGGTCAGCAGACCTGAAATTCCTAGGTGGATACCACCCTTAGTGCAACCAGTGGCCAAGGGTAGGCTGCTTATTACTGTGTATCACCTAGCTGAATATGTGGGAAGAAGGAGAATATAGAGTCATCTAGAAAGTGAAGAAGTGGTTTGATGGTTCCTAGGGTGCTATTCAATCCCACTGAAAATGCTGCAGGAAAAACAAAACCAAACACTTTTTGTCTCAGATTCATACACCAGAATACCTTACCTGCTGTAATGCTAACCTGGGGCTGAGAAAGACCATATGCGAGCTACCCACTTCACTGCAGAATGGCACCCAAGAATGGCATCGCGGTGCAACAAGTTCAACCAAACAGTGCAGCTGACAGTCCCAAATGATGGCAAATGCCTTAAACGAATAAAAATGCAATGAGCATTTTTCTCTGCTGCCAGTTCATTACAAAATTTTCAGTTAAGATAAATTTTTTAAGTTTAATTTTCTAATTGACTGTCTCTTTTGAAGAATGTAGATCGCCTTTGAATACATACAATGTGATATGGCACGTTAAAGAAATTTGACTAATTCCAAAGCATATCGGATAAAAAAATCAGTAATACACTAAAAGCTTCACTAAAAGGGTAGGCAAAACAACTAATATATGTTCCATTTAAGATTATTAATTTGAATAACTGTAGAAATGGATAACTGCAAACAAAAACACAGAAGAGGATTTTGCTGTCATCTTAAATGCTTCATTTAGCTTTTAATTTAAAAGTACATAGATTTTGAAATTATATATAAGAACAATAACAGAATCAATTATACAATTATTTTAACATAATAGATAGCTTCAACATATAAAATATTATCTTTTGTATAATTGATATATATGTGTATACAGTGTAACTACCATATATATTTAAATCTCTAAAATATAAAGTGAAGGGATTGTTCTGACTGCATCTTTAATTTCTTTTTCCATTGTATCGCAGTAAATATTTCTAGCCCTTTTCCATTTATTTTTTTTTTCCTCCTTGGAAGACGTCTGTCTCTCAGAGAACAAAGGAAATGATAGATGTGAGCTTCTATGATTGCTGAGAAGGCAGACACAGTAATGACACTCTGAAAATTCTCTTCAGTTCAGAAATCATATCTAGTACATTAGAAACATTCAAGTTTCCAGAGTGCTATGTGCAAAATTCTGTCTTTCCCTAGGATCTTGGTTTGCTGTTAAAGTAAAATCAAATAACACACATCAAATGAGCACTTTCCTATCAGAAATAAATGCCATGTAGGACAATTGCATTTCTGGGGGTTTTTTTTAATTATTTTAATTTGTTATTTTTGAGGCAGAACAGACATATAGAGTATCAGATAAGAATTGTATGTCTTTGTTACTAATGCAGTATGTAAGAAGCAATACATACTAGCACCTGAATGCCTAAGAAATACAGGATTTGAAGGTTAATTGACGCACTGACACCTGAGATTAGATTTGTCCCAAACTTTTCATAAGTATAGAAACTTTTCTATAGATCCTTGTGTGAATCTGTATGACTGTGACCTAATTCTGACTTTCCTCCGCCTTCAGGTCAGAGGAAAGCCACTCTGAATGAGTTGTGACAAAAATATGGCAGGGAAGAGAGCTGGCAGTGAAAGGCAGAGATTCTTGAAAAATGAGGTACATTCTTTAATTTTTTGCTTATGTGCAGACATTTCTGGTTCCAGAAAAATTTTGAAATGGACATGAAAAATGTTGTGGTTTTCATAATTTCCCCTTACATTTCAAAGAAATAGAGGGACCATCTTTTTGTATACCAAAATCCATCAAAAATATTAACCCATTTTTCCACTGAAATTCAAAATTTGCCAAAGAGATAGAAAACATTTTGATAATTCCTTGTGAGATAGCTGGGATTTAAGTTTACAGGATTGGGACAGTGATCAATGTGGTCACTGAATACTAACCAGCCTACAGTGGGCAGCAGGATCCAAGTGTCCCATGATCTTACCTCCCCAATTTCAGTGCTCCTGCCAGTATCCGTTTTTCTGTTCAGTCCCACCTTTTTCTTAAATAAGTTTCCTGGTTGTATCCAACAACACTGAGTAGAAACAGTAGGTCCGAAGGAGACTTACTAAACAGAATAGCCACATACATTCTATAATTGTTTAAATAATTTCCAGAGCTTGCCTTATAGAATTAACTCATTTTAGTTTTGGCCTACGGTTATGGGTTTTTTGTAATATTTATTAATGTGCTAACTGTTGGATGTTTTGTGCTTCTATTTAAATCAATACAAAAACCACACTGACTTCAGTAAAAACAATTTTGAATTTTGGAAACTTTTTTTTATCCCATAATTGATATTTATCACTTGTTCCAATTCTTCATGTAATTGAATCCCTTCCTGAAAATAAAAATGTTATAGCCATTTTTTCCTGCTGCCATTTTAAGTTAGGCAGCATAACACCTTTTCTACATATCAGGGTTGTACTTTGCCCTGTAGAACAAAAGTACTTTTATTTCTAGTTTCATATCCATATCAAATATTTTTTAAAGCAAACTATAAAAGAACAAAAAATCTTATATTTAACCTTCTTAAGGTAAATCAAAATTAAAAATTGCAATTTTTAGATTCTATTTCTCTATCAGGGCTGATTCAACGTATGAAAATTTTATTGACATTAGACTGTACTTTAAATAGAAAAAAATCAACCATACTAAGTGTTAAATGTGAATTATTTAGATTGCTTCAGGCCTTTTGTATACAAGATTATAATTAATGATTGACAGTTTGCTCAACTGTACTCATAAAAGACAGCTGAAATCTTGATCATACTCATTGGTCTAAATGAAAGCTAGCACATCAGCATCAGTTACAAAAGGTTGCAATGAGATAGCTCTCTACTATGAATCACACTTTAACTAGCGTTGCAGAAAAGCCTCATTTTTTGCTTCATGTCAACATATTCCCCAAAATTTTCTTCTCAATTTTTATTGTTAGTTTAATTTTCATGTTCATTTGAATTAAAGGGAAAACATTTGGTTTGCATAGCAGTGTATGCAAATGTTTTGAATCACTGTGATTTGACCTTCTGTAGTTTACAAGCTGTGCTGGCAAAGTCTGGCTTTCTTTCAGTTATAACAACTGATATATTGCATTGTCTGTGGTTTTCTGTTCCTGACTCTGAAGCCAATGAGATTTTTTTTCTGAAGCCTTTGTCCAAACTGTTGTAAAGTTATTTTGGGGATATAGCATCTTTCTCATCTGACAAGCTCAACTGCTCTTTGCATTGAAGATGTTCTTATCTTTAAAAAAATCTTTCCTTGTTATTACATGTATTGCTACACTCCTGATACAGCTTAATACATATGCTAAAACTACTCTAAATGAATTTTCAAATATGTAACACTTCCTACATATTTAGATTGCCTATTATTAGCCAGCCAGGATATGTACCTATCCAAATAGTGGTCTACTATTTACAGGGACAAGGAAAAATATCTACTTGCAAACTCATGACTAGGCATTTCACTGCTAAAGCTGAAAGGTCTAGCTGTTATAAAAGCACTTTTCAGGGGAAAGTTGATGAATTGTAGTAATCCTGACTGGTGTCAGGATAAAGGAGTCTCTCTAATTGAGCATGTCTGGGGAATCAGTAAGGGGTAGTATTAGTTAACTGGCCTAAAATGAAACTTTCAATAGTCCATCCCTCCCCCTCACACAGAAAATGAATTGGAGCATTAAAGCCACCCCCCTACATCATCTCTTATCAAAGACCTCCATCTCTTGCTCGTATACAATCTAGCCTGCTCCATAGGCTCTCCAACACTACTGTTTCCTATATCACATTGTGCTATGCAAAATTAACAGGTCTTGTAAATGGAAGCACCTTTGACAGTAATGTATCTTTACATCTTTGAACCATTGGAGAATCTTATGAATAATACTCATTAGTTGCTGAGAATGAGATTTTGCATTATTTTTATGAATACCAACTGTAGCTTTGGAGTTTATTTCATTGATCTTATCCTTCCTGGCTAGGCAATTCCAAGAAAACTTTTAGGGAATGTTTAAAGCCAAAAAATGGTGAAGAAAATAAATTATTAACCAGATTATGAAGGAACCTTGTGGAAACAACAGAGAACGTGGAAACTCTACCTGCATTCCCTATACCTGGCTGTTAAGAGAAATCAGACAAGCTTAACAAGTTTTTATCTTCCCAGCCCAAATCTGAGATTAAAGGGGACAGTAATCTACTAAAGTCTTTAAAAAAAAGGTAGAGGTACCAGCAGCTGAAAAAAATTGCCAGAGAAAGATATGTGCATTTGGTTCCAGAAAAGCTGGCTATGAATTAAGTGAACTAGCTGAGTGGAACTTATCAACAGTATACAAATAAATAAATATGGTTAAACAGTAAGGTCATATAGCTCTTCCTGCTTCATCCACTTGTTATGCTTGCTATGCAGCTTTGAGCAAATATATAATGTTTTGTTTTAAAGAAGCTGTTGTGGATCACTTAAGGCCATCTAGAAAAGTAACTTGAACTCAAAAAAAAAAGATTTTAATGTGTCTTGCATCCACAAGAGTAAAAGCTCTGGTTTCCTTCAGAAGTATTATGCCCAACATTGTGAACCATAAGTCCTGTCCTTTTGTGCTGTAGTCTGGCATCTACGTTGTGCAGATGTAAAAAAATAGCCATAGCTCAAGTCCTGAGCAGGTGCATCTCCTAAGTATATGGCATTTACTTGAAAATGAATTTCGAACAGTGATGGTTCCAGAGCTATGCCAAATCATTTTATTCTGCTTATGTCTATCTTTATCTCCTAACAGTCCTTTTTTTTAACATAACAATTAAAAGCAGAAACTAAAAATACAAAAGTTGCTTGTTGAAAATAAGTTCTTAGTAGACAGCCTCTATATAAAACCTCATATACTGAAGAAGAAGTCTCACTATACCAGCAAGCTGGTAGCCATATAGATAGACTTAATGCACCATCACCAGTATGATGTAGGTTCACTCCTTTGTCCTTAGAAGAAGGAAACAATTATGGAATGTAAAGCATATCACTAAAAACATATTTTTAGTTAGCATTTAAACATAGATGTAGAGGACAAGACTGTTTTCTGGTACAGAAAGCAATTAGGTCTACTGTGGTGGCAGGAGTCTCAGGGACTGGCATCCAGGAAGACAGTTTGAGCGGCTGAATTTAAGACTTCTAATTGAAAGCAATATAAAAAAAAAATTAACAGTCAAATACTTATGTCCACAGGAATGCTTGTGCCCCTTCTAAGTGGAGTAGGTGCAAAGATATCAAGCCTCTTCCTCCAATTCTCCCTTCTTCTCTATCTGCAAACTTAAAATGAATTATATAGTGAGGTAGCTATGGCAAGAAATCCTGAAACCATTATACTATTTAATCTTGAGAAGTGGAGACTCTGTTCAAGCTCTTGTCTCAGATTAAACAAAAGAAAGATGTAAGCCTGAAGCTCAAATGAGTGACCGTGTAGTATATGGCTTACATGAATTATTCTTGATAAGCAGTAAACTGCTGCAGCCTTTAACTTCAACTACAGCCAAAGGATTACTGCGCTTGCTTTCTTATTTCCCTACTAGTATAGCTAGATTGACCAAAATATTATTTATGGCATTTTAGCCAAATTTACCATATTATTTAATATACTGATACTACTATCCTGACTACTTGTGAAATTTGTGTTTCCCTGAGATCTCTGAGAAGCTGCAGTGTCCTTTCCCCACTCCTGCTAATGTATACAAGTGTCCTTATAAATCTTCATTTCCATATAATATTTATTTAAAAAGCAACTAAAAATACCTCTTATTTTGCTCTTCCTCCTTTCCAAAGAGGTACCTGTCATCACTATCATGTATTACATACCTGTACAATGTCTTGACTTTACATGTGCTGAAACTTCATCCATTCTTCATATCCCTAAGTCTTCCATAATGCACTTTCTTCTCTCCCCTTATCCCTTATAGAGTTCTTCAGGCTTTGGCACATGTAGAAGGCTATCATCTAACTTCTTCTGTGTATGAAGATATTGTAAAGAGATGTATGATCCCTTCATAACAATTGTCAAACAATTCTACCAACACCTCATGTTGTTACAATGAAAATAACTGTTTTCATTCTTGTTCTTAGATCAAGATGGGTAGGGGTTTTCTTTTGTTTTTTGTTTGGTGGGGTTGTGTGCCTGTTGTTGAATTTATTTTAAAAAGTAGATCTGCACCTAGCCCACCTTATTGCACAACTATAGTACTGGAACTTGATGGAAGGGAGCACATTCCACCCTGAATAGGAAGACCTTGAAATTCTGACAGTCTTCGGTCTTCATACAAGAACATCAAAGATGATACCAGCTTGTATTTCTTCTCCATTTGTTGTTTCTTCTTCATTCACTGTTTTTTCTTTGTTTTTATTTTCAGTAAATTCAAGCAACTTCCAGATGCATCCAATGAAAAATCTGAAAAATTCCGCTATTGTTTACTATTCACAATTCAAATTGAACTTCTAGAACTCATCATTTATTTAAGTGCATCCTTTATTTGGCCCTTACCTCTGCTACCCACTACTACTGCCCTGATTTTCTGACACGAAGGCATCACAGAAAAGAGGAAATCAAGGCTTGGCTTATCTTATTCCTTGGTGTTTGTCTGCATGTTATTAGTAAATCTTTCCTGAAATCAGCTTATGTGTGATTAGCTAACTTAGGTGAAGCTGAGGACATCAGAAACTGCTTGGCAAGGTCATAGAACCACTGAATGGTTGAGAATGGAAGGGACTTCTAGAGGTCATTGGTCCAGCCCCACTGCTCAAGCAGGACCACCTGGAGCTGGTGTCCAAGGACCATGTCCAAACAGCTTTTGAATATCCCCAAGGTTGGAGACTCCACAACTTCTCTGGGGAATCTGTGCCAGTGCTCGGTCACCCTTGCAGCGAAAAAGTGTTTCCTTATGTTCAGAGGGCATCTCCTGTGTTTCCATTTGTGCCCATTGCCTCTGGTCCTGTCACTGGACACCACTGAGGAAAGCCTGGCTCTGTCCTCTTTGCACTCTCCCTTCAGGTATTTATATACATTAATAGAATCCCATTAAGCCTTCTCTTAATGCTAAACAGTCCCAGCTCTCTCAGCCTTTGCTCAAAGGAATGATGCTTAATCCTTTAAGGGTCCCTTAATCATCTTTGTGGCCCTTTGCTGGCCTATTGACTAGCAAAGTGACCTCATTGCAATAACCTTTGAATGATCACGACAACTGGGAGAAATGCCCAAGGACTGGAGGAAAGCCAGCGTTACTCCCAACTTCAAGAAGGACCTAGGGAACTACAGGCCAGTTAGCCTCACCTCAGTCCCTGGGA
The DNA here is from genome assembly GCF_004027225.2 of Strigops habroptila. Classification (NCBI taxonomy): domain Eukaryota; kingdom Metazoa; phylum Chordata; class Aves; order Psittaciformes; family Psittacidae; genus Strigops; species Strigops habroptila. The sequence continues at coordinate 31,063,184 of NC_044277.2, read as the reverse complement.
ACGTGATGGAGCAGCTAATCCTGGAAGCTATTTCCAAGCACATGAAGGACAAGATGAAGTCTAGCTCACTGGGTTGGGAATCATTTTCATTTTGACAGGGCTAAATGGAGTTTTTTGTTTGCTAGGAGAAGCTTAGCATTAATGAGAGAAGGAAGATTAGAAATCAGGTGTGAAATGGGATCCAAGGTTTGGAGGCCTAGAACAACCATAGATTCTTCCTGTCATAGTTTAAGCCCAGCCGGTACCTCAGAAACATGCAGCCGCTCACTCTCTCCCCTGCCGCTCATTCACCCCTGCTCCCAGTGGGATGAGGAGGAGAATCAAAAGAATGTGAATCCCACGGGTCGAGATAAGAACAGTCCAGTAACTAAAGTATAATACAAACCTACTACTGCTACCACCAATAATAATAATGATAAAGGAAATAACAAGGGGAGAGAATATAAAACTAAAAGGGGAAAAGGAAAAGGGAACAATAAGCACAAGTGATGCACAATACAATTGCTACCACTCACCAATCAATACGCAGCCTGACCCGAGCAGCAACCTAGGCTTCCGAGTGACTCCCACCAGTTTAGATACTGGGCATGACGTGCTGTGGTATGGAACACCCGTGTCGCTAGTTTGGGTCAGTTTTCTTGTCTCTGCTCCCTTTTGTTTTCCCGTGCCCCTCCTCACTGGCAGAGTATGAGACACTGAAAAGTCCTAGATCAGACTAAGGGCTACTTAGCAACAACTAAAACGTCAGTGTGTTATCAGAGTTGTTCTCAAACTAAAGCCAAAACACAGCACTACACCCGCTACTGAGGCGAAAAATAACTGTTACAGCTGAACCCAGGACACTTCCTTACTAGATCATTTTACTTATATTGTCCAGGCAGCAGATAGCATGGGGAAGTGCCACAGTATTCCGCTTTGTTCCTGATTCTAGAACTCTTTATGTAGCAACTTGGAGAGCTGTTCCATGCATTCAGCACATGCTTTTCAGTGAACAGTTCAAAGGGAGATTTTTAGTGCTCATCTCTATGTCACAGAATCATAGAATCATAGAATGGTTTGGGTTGGAAATGACCTTAAGATCATCTAGTTCCAACCCCCCTTGCCATGGGCAGGAATGCCTCACACCATGTCGCCCATAGCTCTGTCCAACCTGGCCTTGAACACTGCCAGGGATGGAGCATTTACCACGTCTTTGGACAATCTGTTCCAGTGCCTCACCACCCTCACTGTAAAGAACTTCTTCCTTATCTAACCTGAACTTCCCTTGTTTAAGTTTAAACCCATTACCCCTTGTCCTATTGCTACAGTCCTTGATGAAGAGTCCCTCTCCAGTATTCTTGTAGGCCCCCTTCAGATATTGGAAGGCTGCTAGGAGGTCTCCATGCAGCTTCTCTTCTCCAGGCTGAACAGCCCCAATTTGTAAGAATGATAATGACAGACGCACTACTCCAAAGAATCTGCTTCATCCAGCATACAAGTTTAAGGGATCAGTACCACCTTCCACAAATTTTGATTTCAAAAAATGAAGCCAAGAGCCTCTGAAAAGCAGAGTTTCCTGCAAAAATATATGGGTATAGGCATGGGCCTCACTTGTGAATGAACTACATATTTGTGGAGCTGAGTTGGAGAGCAGAATGATGTTCTAGACAAGGAATTGAAGTACTGGCTGTGAAGGATTTTGTGTCTTTTGTGACTTGTTTTGTGAATAAACAGAGGCTCAGTGTGTGCCAGATGCTCAGACAAGTGCTTTATGGCAGCATCGATTACAGAGTGAGAGTTTAGGCTCTGCAAAGACTAAGTAACTTAGTATTTGGTAAACATTTGAATATTGTAGCTTTTAGCCTCTTCTAGGGATTGAACCACACTGAGATTCAGTGTCAGAGAAACTAAAATGACTGAATGTGATTTTTTGATTCTTCTACATACATATCTTGGTACAATATATAATTAAAATTAAATATGAAACCAGGCTTCTTTCAACACAGCAGGTGTTTCTGGTCTTTTTATCAAAAAAACATACAATGGAACTGAAAAAAGGACAAAGAGCAATAAGAATGATCAGAGGTGTATAAATGCTTCCACACATTAAAAATTATTAAATAGATAGATCTGGGCACTACATTATGGAGAAGTTAAATATTACAAAATAATAAAATAAAATAATAACATTAAATCATAAAATAATAATGAGGAGTTAAGAAAGCAACTGATACGAGTCTAAAAAATCTTTAACCACCCTGCAGAATGCACATAGAGAATTATTGATCCCTGTGCTTTCCCATACAAGGATATGGGTTACCAGATGAAAGAAGCAGCTGGAAAGTTCAAAACAAACAAAATGAGATACTTCTTTATACAACATTCAGATAATCTGTGGAATTCATTGCTCTCCACTGTGGATATTTAAAAATGTCATGTGTTCCAATTTATTGAGAAAATACATAAATACAAAACCCCCTCATTCAAGAAATCTGAATTACAGCTAAAGGCCAGATGAATATGGGAAACAGTATTACACGCTTGCCTGGTTCTTATGCTGTCCCCCTGACATCTGCTACAGGACATTGTCAGAGACACAATATGAGACTAGCTAGACCTTTAGTTTGAACCATTATGGCTCTTCTTATTTTCTTAAGATTTTAAACTACATGTTATTCCAGAAATTCCCAGGCTGAAACAGTAACTCCATCTTTAGTCTAAGTGATTACACAGGTGGTACTTCAGTAGACAGTAGTATGGGAACAATAGTATAGCAGTGTCAAATTTGGGCTGGGAACAACTGCACTGGGATCATCAAACCCAGAAGTTTGTAATATACTGCTGGGATTCAGTTGCCTGCTATGCATTTAATCTCTGCTTTGGATTATAAATTAAACTGGAATTTAAATAAAAGTTGTGGCCAGAGGCCTTTAACCATGCTGAGAGATGTCACAAGGCTTGTTTTGAGCCTGAAGGCACAAAGTAGAAGGGCTGCGCTATTTCTGATTGAACACAGAATTATTTTTCAAACTCCCTTTCTAAAACCATTCAAGTTTCGTTTCTGGCTTGGCTCGTCCATAAACTCTTTGTTCATTAAACTTCTAGTTGCTTCTGTTGAAAACAGAGATGCTTTCAAGTGAAATGTTTTAAGGAGATTTAGAAGCTGTTCTGGAAGGAATTTTAAAAGCAATGTATATTCCCTGGATTTATAACCTGTATTTTTTATGTGAAAGTAAAAAATAATGTCTTTAATTGTCGATTTTTTGTATTTTTTTTTTTATAATCCTAACTTTACATTACTGTGGAGTGCTGATCTGATCTGGAAATGAGTGTCAGTTTTCAGCCCAGAGTAATTATTTAGAAAAAATACAAACTGACATTTAGAAAAAGATAGATAGATGAAATATAGAAATTTTTTTAAGTACAACAATAAGAAATGAAGCGTAGGATGGTAATAGAAATAAGTATAGTAATTGCCATTAGATATAGAATAAAGACACTGGGATCAAATTAATGAAGCCATGATTTAGATTTTCAAAATTTATTAATTTTTTTTAACTGTGTTAACAACTAGTACAGTGTACTATTATGAGTTTAAATTGATTAGCACTTTTTTGAAATATATGTAGGAATGGTTATGTTAATCAAAGGAAATCAAGTTACACTAATGCAGGTTCTTTTAATGGTGAAAGATAAAACATTTATAAACACTTCATTTCTTGGTATGTGTTTAAATGGATTTTCTATTCTTTGACTAGTAAAATGTTTAAGACTCACAAAATAGTCATAGTCTGCAACCTACATAGGAAAAGGCTTTGATTATAGTAAAATTACACAAAAATGTGTCATTAAAAGGCATTGGACAGACATAAAACCTAACCTTTTGAGCTGAAGAATACTTAATATTCTCTTCATGATCATGGCAAGGGGAAATTCTTTGCTATGGAATAGCTATTTTCCTGTTAAGCAGGCTATTTCATCAATGATTTATTCCTGAGATGTAATAGGTCGTTTAAAATGGTGGTTTAAAAGTTAGGCCTTTTTTGTTTAATTTTCTCACAGGCAGTTGGTAATTATCATGGTCCTGCAGTTTTTCTGGAATGCTGTGGAGGGTCAAATGCCAATGGAACCCTGCTTTATAGGGTAATTAAGACAGTAGACACGGTTATTAAATACATCGTGCTAAACTAAACTGGAATGCTGTGAAGTAAAATACAAAATCATACATAAAATGTGGGTATTCTAGCAAAAAGAAAAAAGAAAAGAGGCTTTCTACAATCACATTTGCAGTAAACAGCTCTGGCTGAACTGTGTCTGAAATTCTGCCATTTAAGTATCTGCAGACCTGCTAGATGTTTCAACAATATTTTAAAACTAAAAATAAGAACAAATAGTTGTGTGTTTTGTGTGCCCTGAAATCTAGTACAGTAATCAAAATTCAATCTTATAATGCTCAGTGTATCTAAAGAATGTAAAAAAAAGCTCCACAATGAATAGAACCTTCTGTATTCATAATTACCATGCAGCATGTGCTGGAAAATATGTACTAAAATAGGATGATGGATGTAAGTTTAATGTGAATAACAAATGAAGTTTGGAGAATCCTGCAGAAAATACCATGGGATGATGGCCTCTTTTTGAGATCTTACCAGGTGTAGTGTAGCTGTTTCATTCATGTCTATCTGAACATTTTGTGTTTGCAATATCATTTAGGCCACATACAGGGACAGTACTGTGTGTCTTATGTGAAAGAGAAGGGGGCAAAGATTAAAAGCTTGATCAACATAGGTAATATTAACAGAATGAAAGGTGAAATATTGCAACCTGTAAGATATTGTTCTTCTCTCAGAATATAGAATAAATTTGTCTTTATATTTTTTCCATACCGAAAAGATAGGGTAATACAGTTTCTTCCTAGAAAAATTGTGATGGGTATAAAATAGCAGTGGGAAATTCACTTTGGAAAATGAGTCCAATATGAAACAAAGTCCATAAAACACGGAAATTTGTGCATGTGATTCAAAATAATATTCTCTTTGTTTAAAGTCTGGAAGATTATATATGTAAGTTTATTGGTAACTTCATTGCATCACTACAAAAGGACAAAGAACTATGCCTCCCTCTCCCTAAAAAAAAAACTAAAAAAAAAAATAAAAAGAAACTAAATATTTCCAATTCTAGCTGTAAAACTGGAAGCCAGAATGTGTAGTTGACAGGCACAGAGCCAGCTGACTTTAAATCACTAGCCTTTCAGTCTTCCTACTTCCACATGGAACACATTTTAAGTTAACAATGTGTAGTTTGGCAAAGGAATTGTTTTTCTTTGGCATAGAGCAGTTGTCTCATTTCTTCTAAAAAAAGTATTTTCTTCCTGCTTATATATACAGTGTCTGTATTGACATTCTTTTGAACTTAAAAACAGTTGTTACATCAAAAAAAAGCTTTACTTAGACAATTGCATTCTGGCTGTTTTGTTTTTCATATTTATGTAGATATAAATGATGGAAATTGATATTTAATCCATCTGTGTACTAGCTGGTTAACTCATCCAGATTTTAGCGTTTACTTAAATATGTATGTAAATGCCTATAAAAATTTTGATTAAGCTACTTGACCACAAACACCCAGAAAACAGGCCTTCTTCCTTAAGACAGTAATTTAAGTAAGTCTCAGTTGATATCAGAGTATTCACAGTGTGGGTATAGACTCTAAGACAAACTAAGATTAAATCTGATCTTTTTGCTCTTACTCCAAAACCTGGCCATTTCAACCAGATGTATTTATAGCACTAAAAAGCAGTAGAATGGAATGCTACGCATTCAGACGTTTGCAGTTGATTTATTCATTCCTGGTCACTTCCACTGAAAACTCAGAAAAACAGAAATGCAAATTTTCAGACATTGGTTCCACATGAAATGGGACAGACCACTGCACCAGCTACTGTTGTGAGACGAGATAGAGCTACTGCTGCCTACACATAAAGAGAGCCATTAAGGAGAAGTTGTTTATTTCTGCTTCTGCAGAAATCATAAACACGAGCCGTGAGCCTGACAACACAAGCTGTGCTGCAGTAAATTCTAGTACTTTGCTGGCCATTCTAAGCTGCCCAGTAAAAGTTACTGTAGCTAAATCCCATATACATTTCATGAAATAATCCTGCTCAGAAGATGGTATCATATTCATGCACAGCAGGGTGTGCAAATGCCTATAAATCAAAACGTAGAATCTGAAATAGCTATAAAAAAAATCTGTACAAATTTAACCATGACCCCTTGCCAGACAATAGGCCTTCATATGCTTTGCAGCTTAGCAGACACCAAGGAATTTTGTTTGGAAGCGATAGCTACTGTCTGTGTAATATTTAGGACCTATTCATGGAGCATCTGGCAGAAAATAAAAGGGTTTCCTCCTCGAACATATGCTAAAGAAGGATGTGGTCCTGTGCCTGCTCCTCCTCTTCTGACTTTTTGCAAATAGCACAACATAAGAGACAGTTGTTTCGGCTGCCCTGCTGCCTGTCATGGCTGTCAAGTGAAATCCCCTGAATTATTGCTCATCCAGATGTAAGAGATTTCCAGTCTGCCTTAAACTGCCTGTGGTTTGTGGTACTGGAGAGGAGAGAAACAAGATTAAACTTCATCTCATCAGTGCAATCTGAAAAGATCACACAGAGGACTAATAATCACAGCTTTTTCATTCCAGAGCCAGACCCAAGAGCTGTGTGTTTTTGTTTCAGGGCTATGTCATATTAAGCTTGTTGGAAGACATTGATTAAGGTCAAACAATGTTTGGAGATCAAAACTAAAATTTTTAACTCTGTGTTGCTCATACATTTTGCATTCTTTAAAAAGTGTCATGCTTTAACTGGCTGAAACAGAAGAGACTGTGAACTGAGTTCTGTAATTCTGAGATGTCAGCACTTCTTAGCATAAATTTGTGAAAGATAAAAAAGAAAGAGTTCACCTAAAATTGTGAATCTAATATCATATGGCATCCCCTATAATTCAGAGGAAACAGTCACCAAAAAAACCCCACTTGTCAGTTTGGTTTCTCTATAAATGCTTGTCTTTGTGATTTTCAAAACTTGGCTTTCTCTTGGGTTTAGTTTGTTGCTTTTTTTTTTTTTTTAACATTTTTTATGGTTTGTTTGTGCCAACCACAACGGCTTCTGAACCTTTGAGGTTAGTCAGAATGTTTTGTATTACTAAAAAATACTTATTCATACACTGATTAGTCATACAGTTTTCAGAATTCTCAGCTGTAACCCTCCTCCACGAGTTAAGAAATAACAACAGGTTCAAATTATAAGTAGAAGTTTAAATAAAGGTTTTCATTATTGTTTCCAGTAATTGTTCTGTAATCATATTGTCCAGTCCAACAATTTACTGTTTAATTTCCAAGTAAGTTTTTCTATTGTCTTAGAGACGTACACGTAGGTATGTACGAATGCAGAGACAGAGAGACATATAGCCATGTAATGCACATAGTTACCTGCAAGCTATACTTTAAATAATAGCTGTAACACAAAACAGCATAATGCTTTAAAACCTAAGTGCTGTCAAATGATTACTGTCACGACTGGGTTTTTTATGAAATCAAGACTAGCAGAGATTTTGCTTCAGCCCTATTAGCAAAATATTAATTATAGATAAGGAAAATATGCTGCTCCCAAAACACCTGGAAATAATTGACAAATTAAAAATGTGACTTAGATCAGAACATAATTGCCCTGATTCGACCTATGTAGCTTTTTTAAAAAACTGATGTAGCTTGTTTAAGTAATAGTGTTGGCTACCACGTGTAAAACCTCCCAGGTTAGCTTCCTTTTCCATTTGAGCTCAAGCATATCACAAAGGCTCTCCAACGTGAGGGGATACGAGTAAAACAGTGATGAAAACCATAGGTACGAATATCTGCAAGTAGCTCACATGAAAGCATTTGTTGCTTTTCATGAGTGTGTATTAAACCATAGTGGAAAAGAATCTTTCATTGAAAATGCATTAATTATTTGACACTGGTTTTCCTCAGATGTTTTTTTGCTATGGGATGCAAGTGAAAGATTACAGCTGAAAAAATGACCATCATGCTTGAGGTAGGCTCACAGAATTTGTTCTTATGTTCTGTGTGAAGTTGTCTTGAACAGAAACCTCTGCTCCTTAAGGATTAAGGGATTGAAAGGCAAAGACTGAAGCTGCTGTAATTTAAACCCAGTCATTCTCTAGCACAAAGGTGCAAAATGGACTAAGCCAATCTGCTGCTTTGCTAGTTCAGCTAAGAAATAATTTTACCTCTGGAAAGTTTTGTACTATTAACATTCCAAAGATATCATTATCTTTAAAGGAAATTTATTCTCTTGATTTTTTTATGTAAGATCAGGGCTGTGAGGCGTGGAATAGGAGGACATGGTTTCAAATGGCAGTTTGTAGCATTTCTGAAAAATTCCATCTATGAGATGTATAGATAAATCATAAAGATAAAATTCATCAATGAATGCCACTGAGATGGGTTTTCTTGTGCATAAAAATGTCTTGTATCCAGAAATACTTGCAGAGCAGATTTCTATTGCTATTTTAAAAAATGGTTTTATATTACTAAAGGGTCATAAAAAGTATCAGATGAAACAAACTTAGTTCCAAGGACTGCGAGAAAAGAGGGAGCATTATGTTATATTGTAGATAATTAATACATTCACTAGACAGAAAAAATCCAGTTAATTACTGGGTGCATGTTAACTGATTGCAGGTTCTGAGTTTCAGTAACAAAATGAACTGAATTCACATTTCAGGTTGTTCGCTTCTTTTTAAAGTTTGTCACAAAGACTCAGTACATAATTCTAATCAAAACAAATCAAAACTTTTTAAAAAATATTCCCAGTGGAAGAGCACCATATCTAGCAGAAAATGAAGCTCCAGCACTGTGGTTTGGGCACAACTGTGCTGTGCAAGGGACCTATCTTTGATTACTGGGTCTGTTGCTCTGCTGGTAGATGAGCACTCCCTGCAGAGGCTGCTACTCTTAGCTTGTGAGAAGAGAGTAGTTCCGCGGCTTTGGGGACTGCAGCCCCTCGGAGCCACTTGCTTGGAAGCAGCTCTAGCTCAGGCTTAGGTGGGCTCCCCTCAGAATCCCCTCAGTGTATCGGTTGCTGTGAAGTGGAGGCTTACGTAGAGGGAAAGAAGGGAGTTGTAGGTCTTTGGAAGTCTGGAGAAGATTTTTCCCTGGGGGAAAATACATAAACATACTCTATTGTGATATGTGTCAAAATTTACTGCCTAAAGGAGCAAGTGTATCCTTAGAATTACTTGTATCGACTTTGGACTACATTGCATAGTTTCCATTTGGATGAGGAAAAGTCACATAACTGGTTACATATTTGTATCTGTAAATCATCTTCTATCTCTGATTTAAAACTGTGACCTGCTGTTTATCCATATATTTGATGTGGAGCTGGCAACCAGCGATAATATGAGCTTTCCAGCACTTCCCATTTATAACTTCAAAGCCTAACCTGGAGGACCACCCTCTCTAGAGAGAGAAGCAATTCATTTTCCATATTCAATGTGCTTCTCCTGAGAGGAAAAAACTGACAGTCATGCCAAATTGTGTTGAATGACACAAGGTAAAGCTAGTTTTATCACATGGGCAGCTGACACAAAACTCTTCCACTTATCTTAGGTTGGATAGGGACTGGGTTCAGAGATGAAAGGTCAATTCTTTATCCACTAAGCCCTCTAGATATTCCAAAATCCCCAGTACATTACAAATTTGAACAGTTTAAGCTCTCTTAAATAAAAGAATCTCTTCTCGAGGTAAAGTATACAGTGTATATAGATACAGCACAGCAGAAACATGCGAAAGGTCAGAGATGTGACCTTTTAACGTCAATAGTTTTATTTATTGACAAGAAGTCCAGTTTAAAGGGCTTAATGAAAAAGAATCAAGGAATCTGTTAAACTGCGTAAATTTGACTGACTAAATAAATTGTACTGTGTGCCTTAGAAACTGCAATTGCTATGAATTTCTGGGGGGGCTTATTCTTAAAAGAGGAAACAGCTTTGAAAATTGACAACGTATTGGTTACACTAGCAATCCACAAACTAATTCCTCAATTTTCCTAATATGGGCTAAGGTAATTAAAGTGGTATATTTATTTTCCTTTCTATTTTCTTCCATGTCTCTTAATTGTTCTGTTATTCTAAGTAAGAAAAAAAGAAAAAAAATTGTATCAATGCACAGTTTCTATTTAGTGCTCACTCCCATCAAAATCAGTAAAGAAAATCCTAATGGCAGGATGATACCCATAAAGTTTGTTTAATCTGTTGTATCTGTTTTATTTTATTTTATTTTATTTTATTTTATTTTATTTTACTGCCCATAGTTTTTCAAGCCCACACCAGAGAATTCTAGTTAGTATGTGCACTGGCAAAATAGTTGTACTTTTATATTGCTTTAATAATAAATGTTTTTCCAGTACATCAAAAGTACAGTCAGAAATACTGATGACAGATAATATAACTAATATATGAATATCAATATAAATAACAGATATGTGTATATGGACAGATTTTTCAGTGGTCCTAAGCACCACCATTCTCCACTGAAACCATTGGGTACTGTATATGCTCAGAAATTCAGGCTATAAAACCATTTAGCTCTTAAAAATGGTTTTGCTCTTCACCAGGTGCAATCCAAGAGTTCTGGAGATTAAAAGTATAATTAAAAGAATTGTTTCCTGCAAGAACAGTCCTGCAAGTACAGCCTTTTACAGTGCTATCTATAAACTACAGCATTTTGTTTAGATGAATTAATTATCTGTATCCTCAAGTCCAGATTTTATTTTTATGGACTTTTGGATTTTGTCGTTTCAGTAATAATGTCTGGTATTATTCTAGCTCAATTTTACAGCTTCTCCTCTGAAAAGACAACTGCCTTTTGTGATGTACTTTAGAGACTTCATTGTGAATGGGCATCAAGACACACAAATTGAGAACATGGGGAAGAGAAACAAAACTGGATTAAAGATTGCCTTGAACTGCTGAAGCTCTGGCCCAAGGACTCTGCATTCTTGTTTAAAATGCCTTGACAATAATACTGATCATTTCATCTCTAGTGCCTTTTATGATTTTCTCCTATAAAATGAGAACAGGATAAATTGGGAGCAGCTATAATGACAGAAACTGGATAGTGCAACACAACAAAGTGGTAATGCTAGTTCTTGTGGTAATCTTTTTGTCTTCTTCCTCTTTCTTTTCTTATTAGCGTGCTAAAATGCCTCTGCCAATTCATATTGATAATTTTTCATATAAATAGTAAACAATAGCACACTGTTAACAGAGATTTGCTTATGAAACTTTATAGCCTAATTAATTCAGCTGTGTCTCTTGTCAATATCTCAGACTACCTCCAGCATGACACAATCACTTCATTTGATCTTTCACGCCACAAGTTATGTTAACTCCTTGTGTTTTCATTTTACAGATATTTTTAATGATCTCTGAGGTTGGGCAAACTATTGATGAAAGATTTCTTGATCAAAATAGATACTTGGGTTTTCCTTAGCTAACTATGCAAGCTTTACATTACCAGCTTGCTCACTGGCTTAACTCAGAAGGGTAAAGCTTGTTCATGACACAACCTGTAACAACTTTACATTTGCAGGCAGTTTTTTCTTGTATTTTAAGCAATGCTGCTCAGCCTCCTTATACAGTGAAACACTGAATCTTCAGTCCTTTAACATCTGTGACAATGCATTAACTAGGCTTACCTTTGAAGGAAATATTATAGAATTGCCTGATACATGTATATCGAGAGTAATTTCTTCATTGTTTAAATTATCTCATTGGAAAGAAATTTCACAAACAAGAAATATATGCAGATGCAACCAGCTAGATTATGAGCAAATTCTCTGGTGTCATTCTGGCTTATTTTTAAGAGAAGCTGGAATGCCCCTCAGTTAATCTGCATTATATTGCGCAGGCCAGTTTTTATGTAGTCTCATCACTGTGGTGAAATGACTGTTTATCAAAGGTCAGTTACAGTACTCAGAGCCCCACAATGGACTGAAATGCAGGAGAAGATGGGGAATTTGGAGCCTTAATAAAGAAATTTTGCTTTATTTGTCTCTAACCTTGAAAAACACTCACAGATTTCAACCCTTATACAGGATGCAGAGGTATAACTTCTCAAGGGCCTTTTGTCTGCACACCTCGCTGCCTGCCAGAGGCTCATTGTTAGCACTTAGTAACCACAGTAATACAGGGTGGGTGTTTATTGTATTTATTGACAAGTGCCTTTTGTTTTTCTTTCTATTTTATCTCTCCCCAGATCTTGATGAACATTCTAGCCTTTCTAGCTTCCTTGCTTTCATTTCGTTTTATTATGGCATTTGGAGGCCTTTTCCTATTCCAAGACAGAATTGCCAAAGAAAGGTTTGGTTTGTTTTTGGTTTTTTTTCCTGAGCTTCTGGACAGATAATTTGTACCTACTGTGTGCAGCCTGAGTGTCTGAACTACACATTAAAGGAATAAATGGCTACTCTCCAGTTCCACATATGGTAAATGTGTTATCCTGATATTGCCTTACCCTGTCAGATTAACGAATATATATTTCTTTAAGTTTGCAAATAGAACCTGGTAAAAGTCCTGTTAAAATGCATAAAGGTTTTAGGGTTTGTTTTGGGGTTTTTTCCTTAAAATGTTGGAGGACATGTTTTGGTGTTATGGCATTAGGAAGAATTGTATAAGATTGTTATTAAGATTATTATCAAGGGAATTAATCTCAGCAACTAGGTTTTCACAGTGAATGGCATCCACAGTACTGTCTAAATTTTCAGCATCTATGAAAACATGGCCTTAAATTTACTAGATGATTTCTTGTGGAGGGAGAGGGAAGGCAGGGAAAAAAAAAAAAAAAAGCAGTGTCAACATTTCAGGGTGCTCGGTTTTTGGTTTTTGGTTTTTTTTTAATCTCTAGATTGAGATAAATCCAGAGGAATTTTGGAACAGACTGGATATCTTGGCCAAAAAATTACCAAGGCAAAAAAAAATTATGTATTTAAGTCCCAATGCAGTTGGATACCTAAAACTTTTCATTATGTTGAAAGTCTTCCCCATTTGGCACAATCTCAGCAACAGAACTTCTGTTATAACATGAAGTCTTTTACTGTTTTTTTTTTAGACTCTATATATTAAAATACCAGAAGTTCAAAAAGATTTTATTTAAGCAATCTGTGTCATGATATTCTGCATCATAATATGGAGATGAACTGGAAAGAAGACGTGTGCACTGCCATGGAAGGTGTGAGAACATGTTGTACTAGTACCTTAGCTGTCACTCCAGACAGGCAAATGAAGTAAGTCAATGGATCTATGGTACAGAGGTCAGAATGGCAGTATTTCTGAAGAATTCAGAGAAGCTGTCTAGAGGCTGCTAGTGTGCGAGATGGAGGAAGAGAAAGATGAGCAATGAATTCCCTAAAGCTATTCCTCTGAATGAATTCCATAATAAATTTTAAATGTGTGTCATAGTGGGGTAGACGGGTCAGATTTACTAATAATTTGCATTAACATTTGTAATATCTATCTTTTATGAGCATGACCTCTTAGAGTTTTGAAAGTTTATATTTTTCCCCAATAAATCCAGATTTTTTACTGGCTATGTCATTCTCTGATATTATATACCTATCTGCATCTTTTATATATGAAATGAAGACGCTGTTATATCCCTCTTATTCCTTTCCTTGCCTGACTGCTTAGCAGAGAGAAACTGCTGTAATCTGCCACAGCATCAATGACTGAATGGGGGAGTGGTTGTTTTCCTCACAGAACCTAGGCAAGAACTCTGGGCAGGAGGAAAATGGACCAACACAAGGATCTGATGAGAGAGTGCCTTTCCTTCTATGACCCAGCTGGCTTGTCCATGACAAAGCTTTTACAGGACATAACATAAATGAAATTAGAAGAATGAAAGCATTAAACAGTGTAACCAAGGAGAGAGGAAAAAGAGGAACTTCAAGGAAGGCAGAGTCTACCTCAGAAGCAGCAAAAGGCAATATTGCCTGTGTGATTGTTCCAGCCTTCACAAAGGGGATTGTTTGCCTAGCTGGGAGCCACTGGAAAGGATTAACAGTTTTCCAGGGCAGACAACACCCTCACAATCCCACTTTGGGGTATCTCAGGTGTGAAGTGGGGGCTTGGGGAGAGGGCAATGGTGCAGGCTCAATTGGCCAGTAGTGCCCTTGGCTGACATTGTAGTTTATTTGTGAGCTTATTAAGCCTGGCCAGTCCTTTGGGGGCACTCTTGGCAAAGGTCACAAAAGACAAGATTTTGCATAATGAATACATTAAAATCTTTTTGTTAGTGCATGGGGAGCAAGAGGATAATGGCAATGAAGCTTTGGAATACAGGAAAGGAGGTAAAAGAAAATTAGTCCCTGAGGTAGCAAATACGATCACCATGTGGACTTACGTTTCTATTTTAGCAAGTGAGCCCTGAGAGAAAAAAGTGCTTGGAAACATGCTGTCTTTTATTTAGATCCATAGCTACTGTGCTGAATGAGTATGTCACAAAGGGCAAAAGTGTTACTCTCCTCTATGAAGAGTCACTTACGTGGAAGAATCCCAGATAGTGAATAGCAAAGCATGGAGAATGCTGTAGGAATTCTGAAGACAAAAAAAAGAAAAAAAAAAAAAAAAAAAAGGATGTAGGCTATAAATTGAACTTAGTTGTCATAAATTGGTGCTGAAAATAAAGTTAACATTATCATATTCTGACCATAAGTCATAATACAGCAGATAGTACCTAGATGCACCTTTCCTGGCACTTTATTAAAGACCTAAATTTGGTGGCAAGGATAAGCAAGTTTAGGTACACATGTGAAGATGGCAGGGTCTCACAACTCAATAACCTGGTGATTCAAAAGACTCAGGGCTGATAAAAGATAGGAACACCAGCTACCAAGGTCAGTTCAAGGGTGATATAAAGAGAACCAAATCACAGCGAAAATAGATGTAATACTACTCAAGTTGCTAAGGTACATTTTTTTTTTTTTTTTTAAAAGGGTTTATCATTCTTTTTTTTTTAAAAGGGTTTATCATTCTTTCTACTGGTCCCAAAGTACAAATATGCAATCTTAAGTAACTGGAAGAAAGTTAGAGGACTTAGGAATATAGTAGCTGGTCCATTTGAGCACATCAGCGCTGTCTTCAGGCAAGTTTGGCTTGAGGAGAAAATCAGTGAATAACTACACCAATTTACTAGGATGTCTCTCAATCAGTCTATCAAGATATTTAAGGCTCCTGATAAGGGCACCCTTTTGCCAAAGCCCAGTATAGACACCACTGTACTTTTTTGGTTGTCAGTAGATAATTTAGAAAATAAAATTCACTTTTTTTTTTCCCAGTTCTTTGGGGGAATACTGTCTGATGGAAATTGGTATATCTTTATAATGCACTCATAAAGATATGAGTGCTTATGCATTCATACAGATATACTCTGTAAGCAGTTGTAAAGGTCCACAATAGTTAGTCCACTAATGATAATTTTGTATCCTCAGAAGTTATTTGCACTAACCTGTTTTGAAATTTTTGTTTGTATAGAAAATATGAAAGCTAAATGACACAATTCTATTTCACCTCAACTTCCCTCTGTGCCACTCTTATTCACTGCTTTTATCTCCGCAGATGATACAGCTGGCATCCAGCTTCTGTCTCCTAACAGAAAGTTCATCTGTGTTTCTTATCCCTGGTGTTTCTGCATTGGTTGCAGGATCCAAAATGGCCTTGGTGAGGTGACGCAGCCAATGCTTAATTCCACCTTTCAGGAATTGTTGTGACATTTTGAAATCTTTTTTTATTAAGAGGTCTTAAGGATGACTACGCAATTCCAAGAAATTCTTTAGTGATAGGGACTAACAATTAAAATTATTAAGATTTGAAGCTTCTGTATTTGCAGATGAAAGACACATCTAATGTTAACCCTCAGAATATGCTTAAATTAATCACATCACTCTAGCCCCATTTGTGTTTGAAAACTCTTCTCTGGACCTAATATCCTAAAATGAATTAGCGTTCTTTTTGGCTAGTATCCACACATGCACCATTTGGAACAGAAGAAAAAGATGCTTGCTGTGCAATGTGGGGTGTGTTAGTTTCTAAAGTATTGGCTGAGACTACCCACACAGCTACTCTCCCTCTTCTGCTGCACAAGAAATAGATTCGAATCGCAATGAAAAATAGAATTGGTTTGGGGTTTTTTATTAGTATTTCTTGTCCAACATTTCAATCTTTCTAGATTTATATTGTAAAAGGAGAAATAATGTAATATCTTCACAGGTGTGAAAAGACACCATCTAACTTTCTTTTTGAATAGATACTGTAGAAATACTTAACATACTATAGAAAGATATTCAGCTAACAGGTGAGGGGAATGCATTGCTTCACAACCTAGGCAACTACCTGAGTTTTATTTTGTCCTAATGAATGCTTAGAATTCCTGCCACTGTAACTAGCATACTTTTAGTGTCTGGTTTCAGATTACTGATAACACAATGCAAATTCATCAGAGAACAATGCAGATGAATGCAAAACTTGTTAAATGAATGATGTCAAAAAAGAGTTAGTCAGTGGTAAATCATCAACTGGAAGTGATCCTAGGAGGGTCCTCAGGGATCAACATTAGACTCGGCGTTATTCAACTCTTTCACCCATGAGTTAAAACATAAATATAAATCATTCTTAGAAAATTTGTGGGTGGCAGAAAGACTGTAGAATCAGTAAATAATAATGAGGACAACAGAGCCATACACTGAGCTCTGAATTTCTGGTGAAATGAGATCATTCAAAAAATAATAATAAAAAAACTAACCGACTCATGTTGCAACTCAATCAAATACAGAACCAGGCATGGAAGGAAAATAACTAGGCCAACCCAGCAGGATGGGCATCGTTGTCTGGGAATACATTGAGTCAGGAAGCTCTAAGTATCATAGTGGAGAGTTACACACAGGCACAAATCTGAAAAACAGCAATTGGAATCCTATAAATAATGAAGTGAGAAATGGGATTTGGAATTTTTATATATATATTTGGCAATAATGAGACAGATAGATAAGAGAATACTTTGTCAATTTCTGTTGTCCATACTTTAAAGAACTTGGGATTGTTGATTTTAATTTTTTTTTTTTAATCTGGAGATGTAGAAAAGATCCGCAAAATAATTCAAGGTTGAACAAAATGCCTACAGTGAGACACTTTAAGACCTTGGTTTGTTAGTCTATTGAAAAGAAGATTGAGCAATGACTTGACTGAGAGGTAACTGTGAAAGTATAAGTACTCTCACAATAAAAAAACAGACTACTAAAGTGTTCTTTAATCAGGCTAAGAAAGGGATAACAAGAACTAATGGCTGGAAGCTGAACTAAGCCACATGTTAACCATGAGTGGTTAACCACTGGAACAAGTTATAAAACGGTATGATCACTTCCCTATCTTTTAATGTCTACAGATCAAGACAGATCCTCTTTCTGGAAGATATGCTGAACCCAAACACAAGTTATTGGCCTCAGTACAGAACAATAGGATAAAATGTGAAGGCACACAATGGAAAGCTAATAGCATAATATAATTACCCCTCCTGGTGTTAACTTCTAAAAAAATAATACTTAAGTGGTAACCCCATGGTGCATCTCTCAAATGGCTCTTGTTGTGTCTAAGACCAATTCTTGTACTGCTTCTGTCTGAGACAGTCTAAATTTTTGAGTGTTTTAAACAGCACTGTAGCAAAATGTCTTTCAAAAATATGTTCTAGAGAAGATGCATTAGAATGAAAGCAGGAATATAATGAAAAGTATTTTTAAAATTAAAACTGTGTTCATAGTTGTAGCAGTCTTGTCATAATAGGTGAGCAGTTAAGGTATCATTACTTAGTCCATTGTCTGAGCAAGTAAGTTCATATCAGGGTTAGCTTTGTTTAAATAAAATCTCAGACTAGTTTTGTATTTTCTAGTCTTTTCTGCCAGTAAACGGGTCACCTCCCTGTAACACAGCTGTGACAGGCTCAATAGAATGGTTTCAGGGTATCATCTTTTCCGATGACAGAGTAAACATACTCATTTGATATTCCAGAATGAATGAAAAAGAATTGTGGATCATCCTCCATAGATAATCAGAACTCTTTTTCTGTCTGGGATTGGAAAAAACATTAACTCCAAATCACAGAAACATAAAATGTCTTGATGCATGTGAAGAGAGCGTCATCTAAGTTTCAATTTGAACAAATATTGCAGATATACTTGACATGCCGCAGAAATCGTGCTGTAGAACAGCTGATGTGTTAGGGACATGCACTGCTTTACAACTGGGGCAACTACTGATGCATTGTGGAACTGCTGGATTGAAGGATTAGGCAAAAGAGTGGGGCTATTCTGCCAGATACAAAGAAGCTTTAAGCCACTGGTAAATTAGCAGAAATGTGTAAGGTAATAGCATCAGTATATGATATGTGTTTTCCCTAAAAAGAGATAACAGAAGAGAAGTAATCAACTGCAGACTTTTGGTTATTCATAAATTGGTTATTCATATGAATTTAGTTATTCATAAATATTGTGAAGAGCAAGAAAAGCATTTTTTCCTTACAATGAATCACATACAGGGTATGGTTTTTTGTGAAAAAGTTGATGGAATTTAGCAATATTGATTCAGAAATTATCAGTGTTAGCACCAACTTTCAATCAGTCATGTAGTGCAAATCTGTCCTAACTCCACCCAGGATTTGACTTAATTCTGTGGCTGATTTTAGTTTAAATTTACAATGTTTTTCCCTATAGTGCATAAATTTTTAATCATTTCTTTCTAATATGGTATAAAATTATATCCACCATAGCTATAGAAGCAAGAATTTTCTAAATACTAAAGAAAAAGGAATGAGGCCTGGAGGAAAATGTGTGACATAAACCAAGTTGTAAATGCAATTATCAAGGACCACACAATCTCTGTTACAAAATATACTACCCACCCAGTGTGTTTAACTTGGCCCCAGGTGCTGATTCCCTTCAGCTTCCAAACTAACTGCACTTGAGGAAAGTCTAGCCATTGTCACTAGATCTTCAGGGTGAAATGTAGACCTAGATATCATTTCTCCTGGTTTTCTTTGGTCAGGAAATATCTTTGTTGAGTGGCCTTTGCACACGTACAGAAAATTTCTAACCTTTGAGTTACTTGTGGTTGATATCCCCAGAACTTCACCCAACTAAGGCATGCCAGTCTAATCTTTCCTGGCCAGTGTGAGGAAAAAGTAAGGAACAGAAAGTAGCCTGGTGTCATGGATTTTCTTTTAAAAGACTTGAGGAACAGTTCTTTGAAAACTTCAAAGATTTTGCAACATGTTCTACATTTAGTTCTCCTCTCAGCACATCAGGAGGGTGAGCTCCTTCAGCGTTACTCTCTCCTCTGAGTTTTTTATACCTGTGTCACTCGGTTCTTCTATGAACAGCCGAATTACCTACATTTAAGAAAATGGTTCTACACAATTCTTTTTGGGGTTGTAGAAGGGGAAAGGGCAGCAAATCAGAGTCAGCCTCTCCCTGTTCAAGGCCTTGAATTCCACCATTCTCAGACATCATTCACAACCACGTCAGTTGGGTGGAGAGGCTACTTCTTTTGGGGCCATGGTCTTAGCTAAATCAGAGAAGTTATTAAAATTAACCTACAAAATTACTCATCTACAAGAAGCAACCATCAGCAGAGGGGCTCAATCTTTGGGAATGGTAGCCATCAATAAGTCACATTTCTGTGGGAAACAAGCTTAACTGCTGATGAGTGTATTTTACTGTTACAAGGCAAGGAATACTCTGTGCATTATAGTAGTGTCAGCTGTTAAATCTAGGTAGGGAATAAAGTACATTTAAAGAACTTTTTCAACCTAAATATTTCTATGGTTCTGTGATTCCATGAGAACAGATACCACTTTCTTTGTGATAGAAACTTATTCCCAGATAGAGCTGTCAATTTAGTAGATGCTGAATTGGTGCCATGATCAAGATGAATGCTTGTTCTTAATAAAACCTTGTGTTGGGTAAGTAAAGCAGCGGCCTTCACCTCAGGTACTTTATTAACTGAGCAACCAACTGATAATGAACAATTGCATCATTATTGCTTAAATAATGATGTTATACTAAGTGAATGTAAAGCAGCATTGTTTGAATGTAGGAATATGCTTATGTCCAGAAATACCTTAGTTCTTAGCTGCTATATGCAAAGGTTTTGTTATTTGCAAACCAGTATTTTAAGGATAAGTCTACTTGCCGATTTTCTAGTTTCCATTGGATGTTTCTCAGTAGAATTACTGCTTATATAATCAGTTAGATTTTGTCTTCTCCTGTTCAACATTCCAAACAATTTGGGTGACGTGCAGGCCTCGTTTGGTTGCTTTGCCTTCCCTCCATCACACTTTCACATTTTGTTTATAATTATTCCTCTACAGTAAAAATGCTCTATTCTATCTAAACTTCACTGCAGCTACCAGTTAAAAGGATACAAGAATTGTAACATTTTAAAAATAACTTAAACAAGAGACAAATATGATTTCTGTTGAAAGGAAGTCTATCAGTTTGGAGAATCGCTAGTGGAGTTCTTCAGGGATTGGTCTTAGAGCCAGTATTATTTGATATCTTCTTTAATGGTTTTGATACAAATACTGGGAGTGTGCTAATGAAATTTTTCTGATGACAAAAACTTCGTCAGAGTGGCCAATACCAAGGAGAACTGGAATATCATACAGGAAGAATTAGATGACCTTGACGACTATAGTAATGGAAGCAAGAAGAAATTTAATAGTACAAAGTGTAAGGTCATGCACTCAGAGACTAACAACGAGAATTTCTGCTATAAGCTGGGAGCTCATCAGCTGGAAATAGTACAGGAGGAGAAAGACTTGGGTTTAATCAGTCAATCACATGATGATTATCACTGCCTGTGTGAAGCTGCCATGAAAAGGAAAGTGTAATCTTAGGATGTGCTGGGATGTTTTCTAGTACTGTTAGAGAATACACTTGCACAAGGTCTTGGCAAGACTGCCTCTGGAATAACAAATACAATTCTGTTGCAAGACACATGCATTCAAACCAGAAGTGCTTCAGAGACGCAGAAAAGAAATGTTAAGAAGCTCAGGTGACACCTGAAAAGCACCTTAACTTCTTTAGCTTAGCAGAATGAAAGCTGAGCGAATACAGATGTACTTTGTAAATCCACTCTACAGCAGGAGGAGAGCTAAAGAATAAAAATCACAGAATCATAGAGTTATAGAATGATTAGGGTGGGAAAGGAATTTAATATCATCTAGTTCTAACCCCCCTTCCGCGGGCAGGGAAGAGTCCCACTAGGGACTAGGTTGCTCAAGGCCCTATCCAACCTGGCCTTGAACACTGCCAGGGATGGAGCATTCACAACTTCCTTGGACAGCCTGTTCCAGTGCCCTGCCACCCTCATAGTAAAGAATTTCTTCCTTATATCCAACCTAAATCTCCCCTGTTTAAGTTCAAAACCATTTCTCCTTGTCCTATTACTACAGTCCTTGATGAAGACTCCCTTGCTGGCATCCTTGTAGGCCCCCTTCAGATACTGGAAGGCTGCTATGAGGTGTCCATGCAGCCTTCTTTTCTTCAGGCTGAACAGCCCAAATTTTCTCAGCCTGTGCCAATTTTCTTAACCCGTCAATTAACTGAAGAGAGATTAATAGATGTAGAAACTTGGAAAATGCTTATAAATGTGAGTATAAAGTTCTGCAACAGCACTAATGAAAATTAACAACTATCTGCATTTAACATCAAGCTCAAGAGGTTTACAAAGAGATTACATATTGAACTTGCCTCTAATAGTCAGGGATTTCTTCTTTTCCTACTGCCTTAAATCTTAAACGGCTATTGCTAGAAATGTTTGCTGTTAATGTCTCCCCTTAAACTGAAACTGATAAAAGGGATGTCTCATATTCATTGCCAGTCTCATCAGGCTCTATTGAAGGGTTTCAGTTAAACTGTTTTAAACCATAGCTCAGTGGGAATGGCTGATGCTGACAGCCATGTTCAATTAATATCCTTTGGTATACAATTAGTTTCAGCCAACGAAAAAGCACTTTAGTAAACATGTAATTAATGTTTTAGGTGAATTTCTTTGCATTGACATTGTGAAAAAGCCATCAGAAATAGTAAAATATGGACTTTTTGGAAAACCCCATATGAACTAAATGCTTTCAATTAAAATTTCTTAAAAGTACTGAAGAAATCAAGTCCAAGATAATATGAAAAATTCTCTGATATTTTCCTCTTGGTAGCTGCATACCAAAGAGGATGACTGGTGATGAACTTATGCAGAGTACAATTTCAAGGTGCACAGTAACCACAAAAAGAATTTCATATCTAGACTATAATGAGAATACCCTATAATAATTCCCTGTCTTTTTAACTGTGCATGAATGAATGAAGCAGAGATGCCTTTGAAAATGCTTTGCCCAATGAATTCAGTTGGACTCACATTAAGAGGCAGGAAAAGAGTGACATGTTTGTACTATTGCTTTAGGCATGTTCAAGCAACCTAATTTTTTTAAATCAAGTGCATTTCCTCAATTTTGGCTGTAAAAAACAACAGTCTGACAGTTTAATAGTATCTTGGATGCAGAGAAGTGTTCATTGCCACAGTAAAAATCTGGGTATGGAAGCAGCACAGAATTCTTGCTTCTGGGACAGTGCCTCATGTTATGCCAAGAATGAAGTATTCAAAGAAGTGGAATTCAGAGTTTTTCAATACTGTTATAAGAACAGTCTTTGTGCTTATGACTGTAGGAACAGGGAGGCCAAGTAAGCCAACAAAAGGGAAAATAAATGTAAAAGAAGAACTAAATTTCAATTCACCATAAAGGAATAATGGAAATTCAAAGGCCCCACTCTGAAGGAGGAATAGTCCAGTTGAACATCTTTGTTTGGAATGACAGATAAGAAGATCTGAAATATAATGTGTGCAGACACATTTTCAAACTCACACATTTTTTTTAAATCCTTCACTGTTAGACTACAGATATAACCCCAGTATATGGAGAAATTTTTACATTAGATTTATGAGAAAATATGAAATATCAAAAACACACAGAAAAGGATGCAATATAATTGGCTGGATGGTCACAATCAGAGAGATGTGGTCAATGGCTCAATGTCTAAGTGGAGACCAGGGACGAGTGGTATCCCTCACAGGTCAGCATTGAGTCCAACACTGTTCAACATCTTTGTCAGCAACATGGACAGTGGGATTGAGTGCACCCTCAGCAAGTTTGCCGATGACACCAAACTCTGTGTTGAGGTCAACACACCGGAGGGAGGGATGTCATCCAGAGGGACCTTGACAGGACCTTGAGAGGTGGGCCAGCACAAACCTCATGAAGTTCAACAAGGCTATGTGCAACATCCTACACATGGGTCAGGGAAATCCCAAGCACAAATACAGGCTGGGTAGAGACTGAATTGAGAGCAGTTCTAAGGAGAAGGACTTGGGGGTGTTGACTGCACTCGCAGCCCAGGAAGCCAACTGTATCCTGGGCTGCATCAAAAGAAGCATGTCCAGCAGGTCGAAGGAGGTGATCCTGCCCCTCTGACTCTGCCCTGATGAGACCCCACCTGGAGTACTGCGTACAGCTCTGGTGTCCCCAACACAAGAGATGTAGAGCTGCTCAAGTGAGCCCAGAGGAGGGCCACAAAGATGATCAGAGGGCTGGAGCACTTCTCCTATGAAGACAGGTTGAGAGAGTTGGACTTGTTCAACCTGGAGAAGAGAAGGCTCAGGGAAGACCTTATAAGTCTTCCAGTATCTAAACGGCTACAAAAAATCTGGAGAGGGACTTTTTACAAGGGCATGTAGTGATAGGACAAGGGGGAATGGCTTTAAATTGAAAGAGAGTGGATTTAGATTAGACATCAGGAAGAAATACTTTACTGTAGGGTGGTGAAGCACTGGAACAGGTTGACCAGAGAAGCTGTGTGTGCCCCATCCCTGGAATTGTTCAAGGCCAGGTTGGATGGGGCTTTGAGCAACATGGTCTAGTGGAAGGTATCTCTGCCCATGGCAGGGGGTTTGGAACTAGATGAGCTTTAAGGTCCCTTCCAACCTGAACCATTCTGTGATTCTATGATTCTATAATAATGATTTCAAAGAATCCATGGGAAATGTGCAGAGGTACATTTAACACCATTTTACTTTTTGAAGTACAAATAGAGTATGAACTTCCTGGTGCCGTGTTTTTCTAGTTAAGAAGCATACTCTTAGTCCTGAATTCCTAAGTTCAGGCAGATCTTGGAAAAATATATTTTGGATATTTGTTTTTCTTCATGGTTTATATTAATTTTTTTAATTTGTTTTAGGGAAAAAACTTGTATGATACTAGAATAATTGAATTCTGTTTCACCTCTGTTGTGCTATATTTTCTGCTACAATTGGACTGCACGTTTTAGACTGGGAGAAAAAGTGAAATTGTATATAACAAGCAATTAAGACCTAGAATTTTTAAACTGTCATGGCAGATTATAGAAGAAAAATCTTACCAGTATATAATGTTATTTCTCTTTAGTCCATCTGCCCATAATCCACTGTAAAAAGTAAATAAATACCTTGAGCAATTTTTTTCTTTTCTTTAGTCTGTGACCTCACTTACAGAATGCAGAGTCAGGAATATAGTAGGTGGTATATAAGTATGAGCACACTTTCCTACATTTTTCATTTAACTTCTAGAAAGGTGTAAATTATTGCTGTCTTTACATGAAGTAGATTACTAGGAGCTTGTAGGGCTATGCTAACCATCTCAGGCACTGCATGTTTAAAAGCAACATTGTGACTTCTGGAAGAATCCAGCAGTATTGTATTTTGCAAAAACTTGGCTGCCTGGACATAAATCCTGCAAAATGACAAAATTAATACAATGAAGATGTTACATATTTCAGAACATAAACTTGCAGAGAATATGTGGGATTACAACTGCGACCAAATGCATGGAGACAAAATAAAAATGATAGCATTCATGTGGCAACATGAACAGTGGGCACAATGTTTCCAGAAAATATTAGGATTCCTGTTCTTAACTATAGCAGGAAGAACACAATATGATTCTAAGCACTGGTTTGTACAAACCAAATTGCATAAGTAAGTACCACAAATATATGCCAATATAACGTAAGATAAATAAATTGTGAGGATGAAAAATAGGCCCTAAAACCAAGATAGGCACCTAAATAAGCTAAACAGACAGGCTGTAGGGAGTTAAGACAACAAGGCAGATTGGTGTCTATCACATCAGAGCTAGGCAGAAGTTTTACTCACTAAAACAAGCCAAAATGGTACTGAAACAAGGAAGTTCATATTGGAATAGGATTGTTATCTTCAAAATAGACAAACAAACAAAAAACAAGTAATGACAAAAAAAGTCACCCCAGATCTGTGACCTGGTTTCAGCACACAACAAGCCATCAGAATCAAACAGCCTCCAGGCATGCCAACTGCCGCCAACGGCAACCCCACACCAACAGTGAAACAGTCAAACTAACAGAAGTCAGCTGGGTGGAAACCCTTTACACGTCAGTGACAGAAGTGACAAAAGAAGTAGGCTAAATTTTGCCGAGTTTGCTAATACCAAAGCAAATGAAGAACATAGCAGAACGCAGAAGGAATCTGGGAGGAGAAGTTAAGAGACTATCCACCTATATTTGAGAAGAACAAGAAGATTTGCTCCATAAATTGGACAGCAAACAGAGCTACACTGCTGGAGAAGCCTGGAAAAAAACTTCAGGAATGAAAGAAAATTAAGGAAGCTTCTGAAGTGTAAAATGGGACAGTCAGAGATTTTTTTTGAGAGAAGTGTGACTTGGCAAAATGAGCATAACACAAAGAGAGCACTCAGAACATGTGCTGGCATTCAAAACAATTAAAAAAAAAAAAAAAAGACCTTGAAGAAATTCCAGAATTTCCGGAATCAGGAGGGAAATATATATATAAAAATACATGTGCACGTGTGTGTGTGTGTGTGTGCATAACAAAGTCAGTGTCACTTAATTGTAAGGACAGACATGTCTATGTTCTAGGTTAACAGATATTCAATTTGTTCACATCCTGGATCTTAACAGGCAACAATAACATCATTTTTAAAAGCAGTAGCAGTATTACTGACTGCGACCAGAAGCTCCAATATTACTCGGACTTCAGAGTTTTCCAAGATATAAGTTAAAGATGACAGTGATGCAGATCAGAATTTTAATTTATTTGTAATAAGTGCTTTGGGAAGTTTGTAATATTTGTTGCATTGACGTCTCCATGTGAAATCAATGGACATGTTACCGATGTTGTAAAAAAGTCAAAATAAATAAATCTTTTATGAACTGTGTTGCTAAAGTTAAGTCACAATGGAAAAATTGATGGTTGTGTTACTTTTCAATGGTTTACAGTGATTGCTCTAAACTACTTCATTAATTTGGT
Source organism: Strigops habroptila (assembly GCF_004027225.2). Classification (NCBI taxonomy): domain Eukaryota; kingdom Metazoa; phylum Chordata; class Aves; order Psittaciformes; family Psittacidae; genus Strigops; species Strigops habroptila. Next base: position 31,036,710 of record NC_044277.2, on the reverse strand, counting down.
GGCATTGCATAATAAGCTCTGCTCTACAGTTATTTTTTAGGATAGTCTAAGAAAACATCCACACAACACTGCAGACCAGTTCATCCTACGTAACATTTACAAATGTCTTCTGGCAAAAGTGGAAATGTTTTTATATGAAAGCCTTTGGATTTGGTTTATATGAAGATAAATGTGATCCAGTGGTTAGGATAGAGTTCTAAATTAAATAAAGCATATTTTTCTCTCTCACTCTGGTACTATCCTGCTATATGACTTTGACTAAGACATGTAAAACTACCTTTTTAAGTGACATGGTATGCAGTTCACAGCACCTACTGGCAAATTTTCAGCAAGACACAAAAAAAACCCCACAAAAAAACAAAATATAAAAAAAACAAGAGGCATCAGAAATGAATACATCTTAAAAAAATGTATCAGTGTCTCAGAATTGTTTTTCTTTCCAAATAGGAATTATGATGTTTACTTTGTTTATATAACAAAAGATTTGGAGTGTTATAAATGCAGAAAGCAGTATGTAAAAATGCAGAAATTAATATGTAAATTCTCAAAATTATTAGTTTTCACCAACCTCTTTTTTAAAAAAGTAGAGCTTACTCAATTTGTTCAAGAACCATTTCTGGACATTAATTTAATTTAAATTATACAAATGCTTGATATAAGTTCCAGTTTAGAAAACGTTATCTCTATACTAAGTGACTTGAGCAAAGAAGTATTACAATGGCAAATTCGTTGCCAGACATTGGTTCACTTTTAATCAAACAGTAAGCTTGTCATCCGCAAAAGAAAGAAATTTCAGTACAGCTTTTAAAAACATACACAGGAATGTATCAGTAGATGAAATAAGAAATCTTTGAAAACCTATTAGCATTTTACTAAGTTTAGCCTTATAAAAGAGGAATTTGGGGTGCATTCTAAGTATCCAGCTTTTATTTTTTATATATGTTAACAAGCATTACTAAGGTTGCTGTGATAACTTGTCAGTTTTTTCTAATGGTCATACGAAGCTTTCATTAATGGCCAGCATGAATTAGACCTTCCCGTGGGCAACTTGCACTCAACTATGGACTTTTATTAAGGGCTTTTTAATTGAATGAACAATTTTAATTTTTTGAAGAATAGTTGTTTTTCTTCACATTCTTTCCCCCATTTAGCTTTTCTGATCCTGAGGTGTTACTTAAGGGCATAATTAATAAACATTTGGGGCTAATGCCTAAATATAAGATTTAAAGCCATGATTATATTTTCCTTTTTATGTAAGTTTTAATTTTGTTTTCATGATCATGAAGACTGTGAGAGACATTTAAATCTTGAACTTTTTGAGAAATACAATGATTTAAGAAAAAAAAAGTTTTAGCAACAAAAATTGAAGGCGTGCTAGGACAAAACTCAGAACAGTCCTCTATGACACATGAATCAGATTGTGTTTGACTTTGTTCTTATGATGGTAATGAATTTATTTGTCAACTGTCTCAAGATGATGAGATATCATCTGTTTCTGCTTTCAACAATAATACCTTATGTCAGCATCCTTTCTGATCATTAAAAACCATAATCTATAGCATAGTATTTGGGAATCAGTAGGAGGAAAAATATATCAGGAAAAAGGGTATCTAACAAATAAACCACCCTAACTACCTCTGTCATATTTCCAGGTAATTTTAAGAATAGCAGAACCAAGTCTATTTATCTGTGCATTTGCATCTCAAAGCAGGGAATCCACTCAGTAAAGGTATCATTGGAAATAACAATAGCAATAATGGAAAATATTTGTTGTGCTTGTCTAGTCAAACTACTATGAAAACATTAGCTGCACCAGCTACGTCTCAGCACCACTAATAACCCAACGTGCACACGCTGTTTATGGTAATGACAAAACAGAGGCAAAGTTGAAATAGCTAAGGGTATATTTTGTATGAGTCATGAAGACAGCAAAAGTTCATTGCAGTTGATCCTGTATTCAGCCCTTTAAACTACAGAAAATGCAAAACTATTGCTGAGCATGGCAAGAAGTGACAGCCTTTCCTGAGTTAAAAATAAACAAACTAGTTTGGTTTTGGTTTAACAAGTTCTATATAGATGCCGTTATCAGTTAAAGGAGAGGAAAATTGATTTTTTTTTTTTTTTCTTCTATTAAGAAAGACCTAGTGCTTTGTGAACGATACTAGTTTGACTTGCTAGTCAGCAAGTTTGCTGACGATATCAAGCTGTGTGGTGTGGTGTAGTCAGCATGCTGGAGGGAAGGGATGCCATCCAGAGCGACCTTGACAGGACCTTGAGAGGTGGGCCAGCACAAACCTCATGAAGTTCAACAAGGCCACGTGCAAGGTCCTGCACATAGGTCAGGGAAATCCCAAGCACAAATACAGGCTGGGCAGAGACTGGATTGAGAGCAGTTCTAAGAAGAAGGAGTTGGGGGTGTTGATTGACGAGAAGCTCAACATGAGCCAGTAGTGTGTGCTTGCAGCCCAGGAAGCCAACCATATCCTGGGCTGCATCAAAAGGAGCATGGCCAGCAGCTCGAAGGAAGTCCTTCTGCCCCTCTACTCCACTCTCATTACTACAGTTCTTTCTGCTATGTCACCCACACCAAATCCAGAGAAAATTATTACAATGGAAGTCAAATGGTCCCTGTTTACCTGCCTACTTATCTATTTTTGCCACACAAGAGGACCGAAGTTGTGTAATTAATACCTGTAAGGTCTTTTGAAGAACTTGAATATGTCTTAGAATAAATATTTTTACCAGGAATTTATATACTATAAGCACCATTTATTAAACCTCTTTGTGAAGACAGTACACAGCTTGGCAGTGGTGGACCTTAGTCCTTACCAACTTTTTTACATTTAGTGACATGTTGTATGAGCAAAAATGAAGGCACTAAATTTAAATTTCCTGAAGGTCAATATTGCATCTTTTATACCTTACTGGAAAAATGTTGATTATCTTTTCTAGCTTGTCTTTTAGCAGAAATTTAAGAAACATAATTTCTTCCTTCTTCCTAAAAAATAAGATAGCTTCTTGAAGAGGATTCAACTGGAGAGCTTTCCTAGAGGTCAGTGACATATGAGGAAGTTCACAACTTCACAATAGTTAGCTACGAGTGGTGTATAAAAGAAGAATGCACCCTAACATGAGGTGGAGGAGAAAAGGGGAAAGGAGGAAGGGAAGGAATTTGGATATTCTACAAATTCAGAGGGTATTTGGAACATCCTGAGAGTCTCTCTGTGCCACTTAGACACTCAGAAGAACACCCATTTATCCCACTATATTATCTGCACATGTCCTCATGCTTATATAGCTTCCTATTAAGTCAGTGGACTTCTAGATATTGACATAGAAATATATATATCTATAATTCAAAGGTAAATTATAGCCTTTGTTTTCAAATTGCTTGGGCATAACATCATAAATATTGTTTATAGCATTATTTCTTTGAAAGTCATCTCATCAGCTTCTGCCTGTTCTTGCTGTAGCTTATTCAGGTCTAACCTTTGCTTGATATCTCATTTTAAAATAGTGTTTATGTTAATGGTCTCATAATAGGCTGTCATTTAATATAAGTTTAAATGATTAAAACATAAGAGCAAGCTTAAACCATTGTTCTGAAAAATGTTTTATTTATTGCATTCCTTGTGGCTATTTAAGTTAAAAATTGTACAGTTAGAGGGTAAATTGCAAATACAGTAGTCTGTTTTATTATTATGTTGAAAACCATACCAAAATTTGCAATATAAATTAAACTTTCCCTGGGATTTTTGACTTCTGATTCAAAGGTTGCTTTTATAAATGTTTCTTCAAAGCTCTATAATACACCAAATGCATGTGATATTTAAATGAAATATTGTCACTGCACCATCATCATTTTGTTTATGGATGCAGAAACTAGACGCAGACTCTTCAGTACACTAAGGAAACTGCTCAGTATGCAGAGGTTTAAGCCACATGATTCCCATTAATTTTAATGGGAGATACATGGATAAATCGGTGTGCTGAAATTCATGAGAAGTTAATGTCAGTAGAATTTACTATTCCCAACTTTGCTCTTTGAACCTTTGTGCCTGCTTACCTGCACCTCCATAAAGGTCCTGGGAGGAAGGCAGGGATGGAGCAGTATGAAGTGATTAGAGCAAAGATATTCAGAGTTTAAGAGGTCTATGGTATGTGTTCGAAGGTAGGAAATAAGTAATTAATATCAAATGGGAGAAAAGGTAGTTTTAAAATTATGCTTTCTTTAAAATCTCCTTTGAAAACATAATCTCCTTAAATCATACATAGTGTGTTTTGTACATGATATGTTTGGGGTTTTTTAAGTCATGCAGGAAATATATATTGATTTCGAAGTCTGACACTTAGAATCATAGAATCATAGAATCATAGAATCATAGAATCGTAAGGGTTGGAAAGGACCTTAAGATCATCTAGTTCCAACCCCCCTGCCATGGGCAGGGACACGTGGTCCAAGGCTCTGTCCAACCTGGCCTTGAACACCACCAGGGATGGAGCATCCACAACCTCCCTGGGCAACCCATTCCAGTGCTTCACCACCCTCACTGTAAAGGACTTCTTCCTTATATCTAATCTAAACTTCCCCTGTTGAAGTTTGAACCCATTACCCCTTGCCCTACCACTACAGTACCTAATGAAGAGTCCTTCCCCAGCATCCTTGTAGACCCCCTTCAGATACTGGAAGGCTGCTATGAGGTCACCACGCAGCCTTCTCTTCTCCAGGCTGAACAGCCCCAACTCTCTCAGCCTGTCTTCATACGGGAGGTGCTCCAGCCCTCTTATCATCCTCGTGGCCCTCCTCTGGACTCGCTCCAACAGCTCCATGTCCTTTTTATGTTGAGGACACCAGAACTGTACACAGTACTCCAAGTGAGGTCTCACAAGAGCAGAGTAGAGGGGCAGGATCACCTCCTTTGACCTGCTGGTCACGCTTCTTTTGATGCAGCCCAGGATACGGTTGGCTTTCTGGGCTGCAAGCGCACACTGCCAGCTCATGTTAAGCTTCTTGTCAACCAACACCCCCAAGTCCTTTTCTGCAGGGCTGCTCTGAATCTCTTCTCCGCCCAACCTGTAGCAGTGCCTGGTATCGCCCCGACCCAGGTGTAGGACCTTACACTTGGCTTGGTTAAACTTCATAAGGTTGGCATCGGCCCACCTCACAAGCGTGTCAAGGTCCCTCTGGATGGCATCCCTTCCCTCCAGCGTATCAACTGAACCACACAGCTTGGTGTCATCAGCAAACTTGCTGAGGGCGCACTCAATCCCACTGTCCATGTCGCCGACAAAGATGTTGAACAGGACCGGTCCCAACACCGATCCCTGAGGGACACCACTCGTTACAGGTTTCCAACTGGACATCGAGCCATTTACCACAACTCTTTGCGTGCGGCCATCGAGCCAGTTTTTTATCCACCGAGTGGTCCATCTATCAAATTGATGTCTCTCCAATTTAGAGACAAGGATGTCGTGCGGGACAGTGTCAAACGCTTTGCACAAGTCCAGGTAGATGACGTCAACTGCTCTGCCCCTGTCCATCAGTTCCGTGGCTCCATCATAGAAGGCCACCAAATTGGTCAGGCAGGATTTCCCCTTAGTGAAGCCATGTTGGCTGTCACCAACCACCTCGTTGTTTTTCATGTGCCTTAGCATGCTTTCCAGGAGAAACTGTTCCAAGATTTTGCCAGGCACAGAGGTGAGACTGACTGGTCTGTAGTTCCCCGGGTCTTCCACCTTCCCCTTCTTGAAAATGGGGGTTATATTACCCTTCTTCCAGTCATTGGGAACTTCACCTGACTGCCAGGATTTTTCAAATATGATGGACAGTGGTTTAGCAACTTCATTCGCCAGCTCCTTCAGGACCCGTGGATGGATTTCATCAGGTCCCATGGACTTGTGCATGTTCAGGTTCTTAAGATGGTCTCGAACCTGATCCTCTCCTACAGTGGGCCTAAGGTCTTCATTCTCACAGTCCCTGCATTTGCTTTCCAAGATTTCCGTGGTGTGGTCAGAGCATTTGCTGGTGAAGACTGAGGCAAAGAAGTCATTAAGAACCTCAGCCTTCTCCACATCCATGGTAGCCAGTTCTCCTGATAGCTTCTGGAGAGGGCCCACATTGTCCCTAGCCTGTCTTTTATTTGCTACGTATCTATAGAATCCTTTCCTGTTATCTTTTACATCCCTTGCCAAACTTAATTCTAGCTGGGCCTTAGCTTTCCTAACCTGGTCCCTAGCTTCTCGGGCAATGCTCCTATATTCTTCCCAGGCCGCCTGTCCTCGCTTCCACCTTCTATAAGCTTCTTTTTTCCCTCTAAGTTTCCTCAGCAGCTCCTTGTCCATCCATGGAGGTCTCCTGGCCCTCCTGCTGCACTTTCTTCTAGTCGGGATGCAACACTCTTGAGCACGTAGCAAGTGATCCTTGAATACCGACCAGCAGTCTTGGGCCCCCCTGCCCTTTAGGACTGTATCCCATGAAACCTTACTAAGGAGGTTCCTGAAGAGGCCAAAGTCTGCTTTCTTGAAGTCCAGGGCAGCGAGCTTGCTGCATGCTCTTCTCACTGTCCTGAGGATCTCAAACTCAACCATCTCTTGATCACTAGAGCCAAGGCTGCTCTGGAGCATTACATTTCCAACCAGTCCCTCCCTGTTGGTGAGCACAAGGTCCAGCATGGCACCTCTCCTCGTCAGCTCCTCTACTGCTTGAAAGAGGAAGTTGTCTTCCACACAATCGAGGAACCTCCTGGATTGCTTGTGCCGGGCCGTACCGTCCCTCCAACAGATGTCAGGGTGGTTGAAGTCCCCCATGAGGACCAGGGCCTGCGAGCGTGAGGCTGCTCCTATCTGTCTGTAGAGCGCTTCATCCACAGAGTCCTCTTGATCAGGCGGCCTGTAACAGATCCCCACCGTAATGTCCCCCGTTGCTGTTTTCCCTTTGATCCTGACCCACAAACACTCTGTTACCTCATCACCCGTCCCCAGACAGAGTTCCATACTCTCTAGCCTATCACTGACCTAGATAGCAACACCCCCTCCCCATCTGCCTGGCCTGTCTTTTCTAAACAGCCTGTAACCTTCCATTCCAACATTCCAGTCATAGGAGCCATCCCACCATGTTTCTGTGATACCAATGACATCATATTCCCATAGCCTTGCACACATCTCTAATTCCTCTTGTTTGTTCCCCATACTACGGGCGTTTGTGAAGTGTACCAAATAGACTCTCATTTATACAATAAACATCAAAAAAATGCTCAGAGGTTGTTCTTAGAATTTATCTTACATGTACAAATACAGTTGCTGGATTTCTGTGAATTTCAAACTGAAACAGATTCAAGCTGAACCCGTTTGATATGTTTAAAAAGTGTGAGGAAGAAAAAAAAAAGAAGTCAAAGACAAGCTTTGGAACATAATTAGGATGTTTAAAAAAAAAGAGTTAAGTGCTAGCTTTGGGTTCAGCAGTTCCTGCCACCATTACCTCTGCAGAAATCAGTGGAACTAAACTTGGGTATGAATAAAAGCAGCACACACTATGAAACAAAAGATCAAAATGTAGTTTTTAATCTTACTCAGATCTTAACCTATTGACTCAAAAAGTGAAAAACTAATATGCCTTGAGAGTTGTTCAGCGCTGCCAAATATACCATTCAAGCGCACTTGTTTGGCAGGATTATATGCAGCTTGTATTTATTAGATAGGCAGCTATTTGAGTTGATTAGCTACAAACATTTCATGAAAAAGAAATAATTGCTCATTCACTATAAATACATGCAGTTTTCTTCACCACTTGCTGACTCAGCTTCACTTGTGGTCTGAAGGATGAAGTCATATGGGTTTTTCATATTCTTGTTTTAATTTGTGGTGTTGAGAGGAATAAAAGCAGTAGTCTGTGGTAGCTTGCCCTTGTTCTGTTGCACTGCTCCTGAGGACAGAGCCAGAGAATCCTTCGGCTGTCTAATGACTGAAGAAGTCACCAGCAGACTCTCTTTGGAGAGTTAGAGAAGGAGGAGACAGCAGTGATACCAAATACATTGTCTACACACATCTGGCAAAAAACTTAAGGACTAGTGCCAACTTGTATGAGTAAACCTGAACCCAGATCAGGACTTAGCAGAGATTGGGGAGCGAGGTGGCTTCTCCTCAAGTAATCAGAGCTTTTTTCTGTTTTGTTTGGTTTTTTGTTTTTAGGTTTCTTTTTCAATCCAGCACAGCTGAATGTGGACTTGTGGAGAGCTCTTTGAATGCTGGACATTTCCAAGAAGCAGAAATTACAACTGACATAACTGTTTAATGGAGCAGTTAAAAAATCATGGTCTTGATTTTCATACTGACATTGGGACCATAACTGTTTTACGGGTTTCTTTTTCAACTCACTAATATTCTCAGGTAAAGTTCTGATCTGGGATATAGTTAGAACACAGTCACGGCCTGGAAGTAATAAGAAGGAAATAGAGAATGACTTGGCACCCAGCACCTAGCTAATGAGTCCATCCTTCCAACAGTCTTCCACTTTACAGGGAAAAGTTTAGGTTTATTACTACTCCTTTTGCTTCTTCGGGGTATATACTTGAAAGGGCTCCCACTTCAACTCTTCTGGATGCCCTCCATGCTTCTTAAAAATAACAATTACAGACCTTATTCTCCTCTTGATAGACTCTGAATACCACCTGAGTGTGAATAGATTGATATACACTTTGCTTTCTTTAAGATCCTATCTGATTTTTGACACAACAGCTTATAGTAGTGCTACTTCATATGAAAGGCTATTGAAGACAACTGGCAGAGACCTGGGGAGACAAGAGGAGAAAATGCACTTGGAGAAAATGCCAGTTACATAGATTTAGAGGGATGGGCCCTGCCACAGTATCAACCACAGTGAAAGAATTATTGAAATTCACTTTTGAAGAAAGAACATACTCAGAATTACACATGTAATAGATTGCATCAGACATGTAGGAGAAAAACCAAACGTATAAAACACTGGAGCCATCTAACGCCATGTGAAAAATGTGGCTTGGTATAATGCTTGTCCCTGCTGTATACCAAAAAAACAGTTACTTAGAAAGCTATCTTCATTTCTGTGCTTTCAGAGAACTCCTTTCAGATAAATGTTTAATAGTATAGACATTGCTATAATTAACAGATTTAAATGTACAGTTTCCTGAAGAGGATTTCATGGAATAAGATTGAATAATAGCAAACGTCAATGTATGTCACCCACGCACTTGCTTAGTTTGGGATCTGTTGAATGAAAGGCATACGTAGGGGAAAAAAACAAGGTACCCTTGTATTTAACAATACAGTTGCTGTCAGCAAGGTTGTTGGAAGATAACAGAAGTAACCCTTAATACAAAAAAAGATTTTGCAAGTAGTGAGAAGATGTGTATACATACATTTACTAACAAAGGTTTGGAAGATGATCTATAACTTGTGCAAAATGAAGATGTAGACTAGCTATAGAAAAAATTCAAAGGTGCAAACAGCTGAGTACCAGCAAAAAAAGATTACAAAAATTAAAAAGAACTCTAAGGAAGAGATCACTGAGAAAACAGGACTTAACCTCTGTTGATATGCCATAGAGTCTGACCTGAGCAAGCATGGTTGGATTTTTAAAAGACCTGTTTTTATAAACTACTCAAAACAGCTCTTCTAATGTGAGATAGGACATCTTAGTACAAAGTTTATCTTCCACTGGCTTTCCCTGCCTAGTGGAAACTGCTGCATCCCTTCTCTCCAGTGACGCACAGCAACAACTGGCGAATGTTTATGCACAGGCAGTTGGATACTGTAACTAGGATTGTTAAAATGAAAAAACTTAGCTTATATGGCAGTTGATATGGTATCCAGCTACTGCACAAGCAGGTCATTAGCACTGTATTTTAACAAAATGAGATTGTAATCAGGTGCCTTTAATTCTAAAGGCAGAATGAGCTGCACATTTCTGGCTGCCATTCCCAAAGCATAACATAGGAGTAATCAGCCATAGACTGTCATTCACTGCTCACCCTACATTTTTACTCCATTAGTAACTTGCAACTAGTCCCTGGGCAAGACAAGATTCTCAGTCATCAGCAAGCAATAAATATCTCTGCCAGGGTTGATAAGATTTCTCAGGCACGTATAGTACTTTTTATTTTATTCCTCTTTTTCAATTTCACAAGCTGTCTCTGTGTTGAAGTTGGGACTGGATCTGTGGCTGCTTTGCCTCAGTAAGAATTAACTTGTTTCCCTATACTGGGCTGTGGCCAGTGCAGCCCCGCTGCAGGACTGGGAAATCCTGTAGTCCTGTAATACAGTTTAAAGTTGTCTTACTCTTCCTCTTGGGTTCTGAGCATAGTTTTGCTAGCCCATTGACTTCACCTGTGCTTAGAATTGTTACAGAATTGGGTCCAGATTCTGGCACTACACATCTCAAAATGGAGATTAATGACTACATTCAACAGCTATTCCCAAAACACACAGTATTACCACAGGACGTCACAAATGATGTGTGAAATGAGACACCTTTGTCAATTGTCAGTGCACAAAGAGGATAAAGAGAATGACATGTAATTATTACTGTGCTATTAGCTGTGATATTCAATCTATACAAAGACAGAAAAGTCCAATAAATCCAAAAGCCTTAGATTTGTTTAAAAAAGAATGAACTTCTTGGAAACTTCTTTTTCATAAATTTCACCAGAACTTTTTTCTGGAAAGCAAAAGGGTCCACAAAAAGAAAGGGTGACATTTTAAGTTAGTCTTCTCCTCTCAAAGCTCATTCCCTTCTTTATCTTTACTTGGAAAAACTCAAACAGCTTCAGTGCATTAGTAATGTTTCAAGAGTATTGTGAATGTACCTTTGTCTGTCAACATAGCAGATGCAATGCTCTGCCTTTTACAAACAGAAATGAATACAAGGCATGTCTGCCAAAGTTCGGAATCTTTTTTCCAGTTTTATGAATTTTATGTTTTGTGGCAAATTACAGAACATACATTACCTTATCTGAGAGATAAACTGTTAGCAAAATGTGTTAAAAACAGCTGAAGAAATTGAATGCACCAGTGCTGGCATCAGTTCTGTAAACTTCCTAACGGCGATCTCAATAAATTCAGAAAGTCCCTAAACATTTTAAGATAGATACGTCAGGCAAATCAGAATCCCTTCAGTTTTGAAACATGAACAGTATTATTTATATATGAAATGTTTTGAAAAAGTGAAAATAATTTTCATGTGCAAAGAAAAGTGAAGAATATTAATCCTGGGCGTTTGTTTTCTACCTGGTCCACTGATTATTTTTCACTTAAGGGGTGCTTATTTTCTGTTTGTTTAATTGATAGGTGCATAATGAAAGTTTTCAAATACTTTTATTAAGAAAAAAAATTACTACATAGCATCAATGTTCACAATTTCAATTAAGAGCTGGCCAGCAGATCATCAAAAGGTACATTACAAAGAAAATTAATATTGAATTGTTTCTAATGGTATCCAGCAGGCACCAGCACTAGGTCCAATGGTGTTCAGTATTCCCAGCAGTGATCTGGAAGTGCAAATAAAAATCGCCATGCTAAGATCAGAGGATGACAGAAAGATTTCTTGAGTAGTATATAATGATGAGATCAAGGAAGAGGAAATCTCTTCACAAGCTTGACCCATTGGAAAAATAAGCCTTTTAGGAGAGCTGAATGCACAGTTATACACCAATACAAAGGAATTTCACCCAAAAAAAATGGGGTACAGTGCCTTGGAATGCCTTGGCTTTACAGGGATTTATGGGCCATAATGGACCAGCAACTCAACATGAGCTCCCATTGTGAAGCTGCAAGAACAGAGCTAATGTAATCCTTGAATCCTGATGCAGTTATTGGAATAATTCCCACAGATCTGCTGTCCATATTTTAATGGGAATGGTGGAAAAAAAATTGATGGTTCTCAAAATTGCATTCAAAATTCATTTGAGAACAGGAGGAAATTATTTGCTGTGAAAGTATAAACTCAATCTCATTACCAAAAAGGGGGGCGGAGGGTGACTTGATTAAAGTTTATAGACCATGGGTGAAAACCCTCTTATGCATATAATCTTTATCCTGAAAGGAGAATAACAAAACAACCACTCTACTATTCCCACCAGGCCTCTAAAGAAAAAAAAAATAAAAAAAAAAATTCTGAATCTGAACACTGACAAATTAGAAACAAAGACTTTTTCTACTAACGAAAATAAATATTGAAATAAATTGCCCAAAAATGATGTGTTCTTCTTATTGGCATATCTTCAAATCATGACACAAGTTAGAATTTCAACAAATACTAGCTGTTCTTTAGTTAAAAAATAATTTTATTACACTTGACACCCAAAAAATCAAATAAACAAAATTTGAGGGGTTTTGACATACCAGCAAACTAGCTGATGTTGAATTTCAGAAATACAAAACCGAATATAAAAAAGAAGAAATAAAACCGAGAGAAATTAGAAGGATCTATACAAAATTACATTGTCTGAAGATCTGAGGCCTGACTTGGGGATTCTGTTATAATTCTAAGTGAGGATCTCTGACTCTAGACCATATGCTCTACTGTGGTATGTATTGCATAACTATGGAAAATGTCTCAATGTAGGTATTTTTCATTCGCGTAAAATTGTCTGTTAGAATTTATATCCCAGCTGGTATGATGTTATACAGAAACAATATCATGTGTTGTTCTGCAAGTTGTGCATATGTTTGGTTTCTGAGGCCAAAAATCAGGATGTCGTTTGAAAGAAAGTGGGAGGAGTCGACTAGTAAAAGTGTTATACCATATGACAACCTCAAAAAAAAAAAAAAGAGCCTCTCAGTTGGGAAAATATATAGCAGAAGCAGAGACTGCCTTTACTGAAATAACTGCAATCTGCTGTGCACATGTGCATATTCTCATAGCGCTGGAGTTTTAAAAGAATAGCATTGCAACTTGTTGTTTGAGTAGTCTAAATGTCCATAATGATAAAGCAAAACCACTGTTTTGTCATGTAATCCAATATATTGTGCCAGTATAAATCACTCAGAATTTCAGTGTATTAGAGGTAAGCTAAACTATTAAGAACATAAAATGGCCTCTATGTCTAGAACAGGAGTCAAGATGGCCATGTCTCTCTGTATAGAGGTCCACTTGTAGGCTTGCTGTTGATTCAGGAGATGCTCCTGAGTAATTATCTACTAGAGGGTAATGGTCTGTAAGTCACTTGGGTGGATTTTAAAGATAGATAAAGAACGATAGGACTCACGATCTAGAAAGTGCCCGACTTATACTGGTTTAACATACCTCTTCCTCAGGTGAGTCGTGTACCTGCTTAACTCCGAAAACATATTACTGCCAAACCCAATATGCTCAAATCGAAACATTTTTTGATCCCTAAGTTAACATACGAGGTCTCCCTTAGTATTTAACTTGGGTTAGAGATTCACAGTAGAGTGAAATTAAACAGCTTCAATCTTGGTAAGTACAAGTAATACATGAATTAAAAAGAAAATGTAAATAGCTTCAGAAGCTGTTTTATATAAATCTACTCTTGATATATAAAGCAGTTGAAATAGTAGGAAAAATAGGTTTCTTGGGGAAATCACAGCATTTGTAACTCCCTGTTTGGTTCCTACATTAAATTTTCGAAGTATGTTGAAATTTTCAGGCTCCATATGGGCACACTTAGTCACATAAATTTCTCTAGTGTGTTCAGTCAATTTTTCAGTAGTTATTTTTTTATTTATAAGTTTTCTGACTCTATGATTAATGTAAGTAAACAAGTAATCACCAGATGGAATGAAATTCTGTTTCCTGAACTTACATATGTACTGCAATTAAAGTAACTTGAAATAGCAACATGAATAAACTATACACAAATTAGCTATTTTTGCAATTAAAACATAAACCCAAAAGATGTCCCTATATATTTAAAGCACTCTGGATTTAATTAAAGACAGATAACAAATGAAAGGTTGTTCTCAAGGGTTAATCTTTACTTTAATCTTTAATTCACCAACAATTTTAACACATCCCCTTGTACCATATAGTAATTATGGTTTCTTATTTCTTAGTAGGGCTCGATACCTTTGGTGGCATCTGGTGAACATGTGTCAGTGATGTGACAGGCATTTCACACACCTGCACTTCAGCTGTGAGCTGGTACCTACCGCTGGCAAAGCAGCCAGTAAGAGGTACGTTTGCCACTTCATTGATAATCTAAAAAGCAAAATGTTGCATTTCTAATTTTGATATTTTGATAAACCACTTTGTATTTGATGCTCAAATACAATTCTGTATTTGATTGCTTAATTGTCTTTCCTACCCTAAATGCTGAAAGTTTCAAACAGTAATGAACACTTTTTTAATGTCTCTAACCTTATATACTTGTACCTGTGTTTCAGGTCATAACTCATTTCAAGCCCAGTTGTGAAAGCTTAAAGCTACACTCAGGCTCAAGCCTAGGTCGCAGTTTAGGATATGCAGAAGAAGAAATCTCAGGTGCTCCCAGTCCCCTGGCATAGCTCTGCAGCAACAACCAGCCATTTGCCTTTCTGGCAATGCCACATGTCTAGGACAGTCCTTCAATCTCATGTTGCTAAGACAGATGGGTTAAGCAATCAGGGCTGCTGGCAAATCCAACAGCTCAGTCCTGAGAAGAGCAGGGGGCAGGATACACACCACCCTGAGAATACTCCACCCATATTGTCAGAAACGACATCATCAGTACTGCCAGTATAATCCATGGAGAGACAGTTTGCTTGTTGTATTTTACTTTTTATATGGGTTTTCTACAAGTTCCACTAATTTTCTGCTAATTTCCTTTCATGTAGCACAAAATATGTACAGCCATATGGCAACAGTTCTGTCACCAAAATTCTCTACAGGAGATTCATAACAATTAAAGGCTTTTTTTGTCTTGTTCTTTCAAGAAATACTAATTAAATCAGCCTGCTTATGTAATGCAAAAAACCATGGCATTTGCATATTACTTTTCATACCACCATATGTCCAAATCTGAATTGGTCTCAAGCTAAGGGGTCTTCCAGCGATATCTTTAAAAAAAGAGCCTTAAGATGTTAGCCAGACAAAGAAGCCTCTGACAGTTTAGTAGCTGAAAAAGAACACTTGGGCCATATTAATTAATGCTAAGTATGTTTTTTTGAGGATGACAGAATTCTGATGCTCATGAGATCTCCTAGAGGAGGTTTTTTTATTAAAACACTCCACTAAACCTTAAAGTTGCCACTACTGCCTTAAAGAACCAGCACTTTCAGGATGTGTAGCCCAAACTGTCTTTTCTCTCTAAAGCTTAAGGTCCAACAGGCAGTTTTTAAGTACACTATGAAAGACTTTTCTTTTGCACTGTGAAGCATCTAAAGACAGCATAACAGTAGACAGAAGTGGGCATTATCATCTTCTATTTACAGTAGGGGAACTAAGATAGATTAACTGCCTCACACACTTCTCACAAAAGCAGCAAAGAATAGCCCCTGGAATGATCCTTCAATTTACCTTAAACACTGTGTTAGAAAACTCTTTTTTTTTTCCTGCCTGAAGATTTTCTTCATTATGAGATAGTTTGAGAGGTCTTTTTCAGTTCCAATTATTTTTTAAGAAAATTAAGCAATTTCTTTAGATTTTTGGTTTTATATTATCCTTACCGTTTCTGACATCCTCTTGCAGTTTGGCAAATAAATACCTTTCCATTTGTTCATTTCTGTTAAATAATGCTGACTTCTTAGTGTTTCCTCTGTGAATGGAAAAAAAAAAGTCATTACTTGTGCTCCCTCTCTAACTTCTAGATTCATCCATGTTGGTACACAACACTTACTGGTAACAATGTGTTTCTGGGAATTGTATGAATTGTCATTAAATTCAAGGGTCTAATTCAGGAGAACATGAGAAATGTTCTAAATGGTCTAAATGAAAAAAACACTCAAACAAAAAAACCAAACAACAGTGCAATATTAAAACACATAAGTAGACATTTGCCGAAATTCATAACCCAAAGAACATAAAAATACTGAGTTGGAAGAGTGATAAACAACAAAGGAGCAGTCATTGCATTAATCAATAATTTTCCTCACAAAAGAAAGTCTGAAATCCTAACAAATTAAAAGACATTCTCCTTCAGTTTATAACAATCTTAAGGAGTGTGAAAACTCTGACAGTCCCTTTAAACAGTCATTCATTGTAAGCAATGACAGAAACATTCCATCTTCATGTTCCTCTAGTAGGACAAAAATCAAATGATACAACAAAAATGAAACTAAACAAAATGAAAAACAGTAACAGTTTTCTGCCCCAAACTGTGTCCCATTTCTTTATAGAGCTTTTGGAAACCTTAATGGCTTAAAGCAGTGGGTAAATCAGTGACCTCTGAACAGCAAGTTCTGGAATTTAGGCATGTAAATAGTTTTTTCTCTTCAAACTTGAAAATGAAGGCCACAGTTTCAGAAGGCTCTGCCACCACTCATGGGGCTTCATCTGATGACACAGATATAGAAGCTTTGAGTAAAATTGAAATGTCAGTTGCCAGAAGCATAACCGTGAGCAAATCTTGGTAAGTGAGGTCTTTCGTCCTGTCGCAGGTCACCAGCTCCTTTCTGTACCTTGGCTAATGGCAGGGGCTGCTTCCACACTGCTGTTCCTCTGCCAGATCTCGAGCTGACAACATGACTTGAAAGGTTTGTTCACGTGATTAAAGGCAAGGAAAGCTTTGAAGAGCAGAGCCTGTTAAATTCCAGTAAATAAGTTAGTGAATATTTTAGAAGGAGCTTCTTACCACACAGTTCACAATTAGTATGCCCATTTCAGCATTAAAAAGGTACCTAGGAAAAGAAAATGTGTGTATAAGTACAAAAATATATCAGAATAGAGCACTTAGACTGAATCATTAATACCATTTTATGTTATGTAACCATACATTTTAATCATCAAAGATAACTAAGGCTACAAATTCATGTTTATTGACAACGATGCATTTCTTAGATCACCATTTTAAATGGATTTTTATGGCTGGTCTTAATTACCAAGAAGCAAAAGTGTGTTACACTGCATGGACATGCTGAAGACACAAGTTAAATGGCCAAGACTACCCTTTATCTCCCTAGGCAAAAAGACAACAGAACTGTTACTGAGTCAGAACAAAGAACTATCCTTGTCTCTCTGTATCTACCATCTTTAAACATGAGTAAAAGCACCAGGTAGTCTAAAAAACCCCAAAGTTAATAAATTTGCCACGCTCATAACACACTACAAGTTTGTATTATGAGTTTACATAACTAATGACCATCATGGGTCCATACCATAATGCTGATTTCAGCAGATGTACTACCAGGAAACCATTATACCAAAATGTAACATTTTCTCACCTCATCTCTACCAGTCAGGACACTTCCTTCTGCTTCATATGATTTTACTTTCTCTCAGTTTTCTCCATGTTTTTACATAATTAATCATACTACTGAAAAATATTTTAATCCAAATAATCTAGTTTCCTTTTAAGAACTGTTTTCAGTAGTGCACTTCATAGCGTAAGCAGAAATATAGCCCATAACATTTTACGATCTTAAAGCATGTAATTGTCACAGGCAACGAGTTTCATATATCTTCTTATTATACCATAGTTGCGCCATGACATTTACTTAACATTTAAACAAAAACAAAAAAACAGTTTTATCGTGATTCTGCAGAATGCACAATATCTTGTATTTCTGCATTAGCAGAGGGAGGGCTTCATATAAGCATAGCTTGACTATGCTTTCTAACCATAACTGTGCTAGCTACAAAAGGAAGCATTTTCAATCATTCTAGCTAAATGTCATACCCCAGGTGGAGATTACTGTTCCTTTGGAGCTGCCAGTGAAGCTGCTCATATAGCCACTCCGTAACTCAACTAATCAGGGTGACTAACTCATTTAAATAGTAACTCAGAAAAGTGATCAGAAAATTGTAATTTTTAACTACTACAGACACAGGTGGAAGAAAACATATTATCATGATCAAATTAAACTTAGTTGTATTTTGGTTTCATAGGACTGTTTAACAAATAGACGATTTTATACTTGAAAAGTTACTATCACTAATGTAATGCCCAACTGGTAATAAGAACTTTACAGTGTGACTTGAGATTAGAATGTGCCTTAAAATGATTTCCGCAGTGATTATTTGAAAAGAACACCCAAAAATAATACACTAAAAAGTCTATTATTTAAACAATCCCAAAAGAATTTCTGTCTGCAAAAGATGGAAAATATTAAGCAATAATAAATAAACTTCTGTGAAACAAAAAAGAAACTTCTATTCCATGGTTTTCGTACCTGAGCTGAATAGACTCTGATTCCTAACTGAAAGATGTATTTATTTAGAATTGAATATGTAAAATGCTTAAAAGCAGTGTTAAAATACCTTACAGGTCTCAACTTTTTTTTTTTTCTGTTGTTTCCATCACTTGCTGGAAAAATACTCCACATCGGCCTGTTTATTCTCAAAGGGACTGACCAGGAAGAAACAAGTTTACAGTTAATACCCCCTTTTTTTTTTTCTCTTTTTTTTTTTTTTTTGTTAATTTATCCTGCGTATTGCTCCCTATTTGGACCAGGCACACTTTTATTTATTTTATTTAGTGCTCTCTATACCTTATTCACATCTGTCAACAAAAAATGCACATCGCAGTCACACACCAAGGCACAAGTCACAGAACTCACAGAAGAAGTAAAAGAAACGATATTATATGTCATTTCAATAGTCAGGGGAGAAGTGTCCCAGTCCCTCTTTCTAAAAATAATGCTTCATACAGGTGTCATCTCTGTATTTCACTGGAGTTATCAAAAGAAAAAAAGTTGTCATTTATGGAAGTTGCTTCCTGCTATTGAAATAAAATGACCTGTTTTAAATCACAGTTCAGTTCATTCACACATTTCTCCCACAAAAATCACTCTTACATATAGGGAAATGGGAAAAAACAGTTATATTAACCCACTGACAACCTATGTGATCTACACAAATAACAAACATAAACCCATTTCTGGTCATCTATTCCTATCAAAAATAGATTGAAAGTATTTACTACATCCTAGAAAAACAGAACAAAAAAGAACAAAACTAGCTGCTCCTGCCACCCATAGCAATGATGAGCTGATAAATAACCTCACCATACTGTCCTGTCAGGCATATCTAATACAGATGAAGAAGTCATTAATTAGGGCATTAATTCCACACTACACTGCAGTTGCAATGCAACCTCTCTTTCACTGACAGGTGCAATACGTGGGTGCAAATTTCTTGGCATCAGCAATCTACTCTTTTGCATTTACATTGCTAAGCAACATCATTACTTTGATTGACTTACATACAGTGCTACTCTTTCACCTCTTCGGTACAGAAAGAAAAGATAGATTCTGATTTCAGTGCCACAGCTTTATACAGCTGTAGTTCCAATTAATTAAGTGTACTTGCTCCTAATTTACAGTCATGGAAGAAAAATAATTTTCTTGATTACCCTTTTATTTAGAAAGCTCTAACTCTATTGAATAGAATAAAGTTACACTGGTCTAAAACTCACATGACAGTTAGGGGCACAGTTACATGTATTTTTCCACAAGAATATGGCAGCTGTCCTCAAAGTGTAATGTGAGTTAACTAGGAAAAGGTGATTGACTGATGCTGAGGTTAATTGCTTGTTGGGATGCTAGAAAGCCTATGCTAACAACTGCTGCTTATAACTAACAAGTGCCAATTATTTCCTTATATTCTAATACACATTATATTATGCTAGGCACTATCCAAACATCCAGAAAGATCCAGGCATACCTGCCCTGATCTGACGAGTTAATGATTTAAGAAAACTATGCCAGTCATTCAGGAAGATGGCTGAGTGCATGCTGCGTATCACAGATGTACAACTCCTCTTACAATTTCGTAACAAAAGCCTTTGGTAAAGTTATTGATGTACTGAAAACATGTTTGTAATGAAACTGTAAATAGTTGTTTGATCATAAACTTTGTTTTCTCTGTTGCCAACCAAAAGTTTACACAAGCAGATCACGCTTATTATCTTATTATTAGAAGCCAGTGAAATCTTTAAAAGTGTTGATATTTTAATCCTGTTTCCACATCTGTGTGTAGAAAAAAAACCATTTTCTACATATAATTGGTGACCAAGTGTACCTATAATCCTGAAAAAATGTCTCACTTAATAGATAGGTTATTACGTAAAATATTACCTAATATTTGCATAATGCATCACCTGGCTCGAAAATATGCTGACAGAACTAGAATGCATAGCATCATCCATTTTAAGTTGATATTAAATTCATAATTTTGCTCCTGAAACATCAGTAAATACCAATTTTAATTACATTAATAAAATGTGAATTATGAAAGTAGAATTGTACTGACTGATACAGATTTTCACTATTATAATAATGATTTTAAATAAGATTAAAAAGTAACAGCTCCTAAAGAAAGAGGAAGTTAATGTACTGAAAATGATAGTGCAAAGCCAGCCTGTCCCCTGCTCCTAGACAAGTCATCTACCTTGTATCAGTTGGAATAAAACAAGCAAAGTTGACCTGAGTAGGGAATCTACCAGGCTTTTAGAATTTCTTTGCAAGAAATCTTACAGTGCTTGGTAAAACTGCATGCCTTATCTGTAATTCCTTGTCTAATTTCAAAATAAATGTATGTAATGGCATCACAACATAGTATGAAAGTTGAAAGTCTTTGGAAAAGCATTAATTGTGAAAGTTGGGAATTATAACATCATCTTTCCCTGTTCTAACTGTAAAGACATAGAAGATAGAAACATAGAAAGGTAAGAAGTGCCTAAGGTACAGCTTGATCTCTCCTGGTCCTGCAGTTTAGAGAGCATTTCAGCATACTGCTACCCTGAGAATTTAAAATAATGCAACAAAACTTCTCTAACCATGCTGCTTGTTCAGTAAGCACAGGTGATCAGAGCAGGATTGGGTGAGGTGACCATAAAAACAAAAATATTTAAGGAAATCCAAAAAAATTCAAATTTCATTTGCAAATATTGCATCAGTATTCTTGGACTGTTTTAGAATAGATATGTGCATTTCTGTAGCCATCAAACACTTTATAAAAGACAGCTCCTCTAGGCAATTTGCAAACTATAGTTTCATCTAGATATATGTCAGTGTAAATCAGGAACCTTCAGTTCTCAGTTTTTCTAAACAAGTATGCCATAATCTTTCCCAGCCCTCTTTCCATCAGACCCTCATAAATCTACCACATTGCTCTGTCTCCTCAGAATGCAGTCAAATTCACAAATATTTTAAAGGTATAGTGAAATACACATATAGCAAGTCTATCATCCTAGTAGGAGTTCGTAATTTCATTCACCTGCAGTATATATTTCATTTTAACACATCTTTAATAGACACCAACTAATCATGTTTAAAGGCTACCTCTCTATTATTGCCCTTTATCCATAAACTGCACTTTTTGCTGACCTTAATATATAAGGCAAAGATAGGCAATCGTTCCATATAAATGCTTACATATATGATTTTGATTTTAAGATATGTCAGGTAGAACTAGGTTGGCTGGTCATAGCTCATATTTTCTTAATTTCCAAGTTCTATTGTTGAATATATTTCTTTTTGTTCTAAACTAGCTAATACTCTCAGAAATACCAATGACCCTACAATTCAATGCCTTCATTTTTTGTATATCCTGTATTTTATAAAAGAATAAAAACATAATGACATTTATAATTTCAGATCTTTTAAGAATAAAGGACTATGTGAAATCTATAATACAAAAATTCCCTTTTCCTGGAATTACAGTTTTATATTTATTGAATGCATTCATACGCTCCCTTAGGATGTGAAATGTATGGAAATATATGTGCATTACTAAAGAAAGAACTAAATTTATTCCTTCCCCACATCATGCTCTTCTTTGCAGTAGAGGTTTTTAATTCAACACAGAGCTAGAATGAGATGAAGCCAATTTCCTGGTCTATATGTGTGACAAATGCTAAAAGTGGCACAAGATTAACAAATTAGTTGATATATATATCTTTAAAGATTTTTTGACTATGTCCCAATCAAAATGCATGCTTTATTGGAAACAAAGATTTCTTTAGAGTTAAGTATTAAACAGGAATCTTACCCATCCTTATAATTTTAAAATGGAATGATGGCACATATGAAAACTAAAGAACAGCAACCCCAAAAAAAATAAATTATAAGAAGGCTTTTATGGCACATCACTCTAATAATAACATATTTTACTGATAAAAAATGTAGATTTAGTGACTAAATTTGATATTTTAATAAGAAATTTGCTGTGGAAAAGTTAATTATTTCAGTACACAAGTATTTATCTCAGACATAAATATTGACAATGTATTAACTACCAAAATATGAAAGTCTTCCTTGTTAAGCCGTGTCTCAGACAGAAGGGGTTTTTTAAATGTGTATGGAGAGATCTACAGTATAGACATGTGTGTCATTATAGAAAGGTTTCTTTATGATGGTTTGAAACAAAAACTATGGAACTTGACCTTTTTAGCTGACATAGTAATCACCTACTTGATGTAATCCAGATATCTAGCACCAAACAATAAAAACATCTGTGACAACAAAACCATGTAAAGCTTGTGGAATTATTTAACTTTTTAAAAAACTATAGTAATATTTAATAATCAGATAAGCCTGGATTGGTTCTTCTTACACAAAAACTTTTGTGCTTTGCAAATGCTAGTTTTAAAGGGCTATTAACTTAGACGTGAAAGCTTTTTAAGGTCTTGTGCGTATGTTTTGAAGTTACCTCATTCATTCTCCTTTTAGGACCTTGTCAGAGTCCACCTGTTTTGCTTTTGCTTAAATTACATCAAAATAATAGCTTTCCTTAGAGAGGGGAAAAAAAAAAAAATCCTACATTTCTACTGACTGTATCCAAACATGATAATATGCTTAAAATTCAAGAGGAGCCATATTCGGGTTGCATGTCTCAGTCACCCAATCTCCTTTTCACATATCTGTTCATGTTGACAGACTATGTCATAATACATCAACAGAAAGATCAGCATAGAAGAACAAAAATTCATTGCCTGACAGCAAGAAGAAACCTGATTTCTACTATTAAATTAGCAAAAATATACCAATACTTCACTACCAATAAGGACACTATGGCTAAAAGCATTCACCATATTATAATTCTGAATTAGGATTGGGAATTTTTTGTTTCAATAATCTTTAAACACAAAAAAGCAGGAGGGGGGGGGCGAGGGGAAGGGAGTGGACTTGATGTCTACATCTTTACAAGTAAAGAATCAATTTCTGCCAAACTATGCCATTCCATTTTAGTTTTCTTACTATTTTTAATATTAGTTCTAAATATTCATTTAATTAGAGAGCACTGGGCACTGTTTTTGCAGTATTCATTTCTGACAGAGGATCTTCCTTATGAGGTCAAGGAGATATGTGGAAAATGCTCTGTATCAATAGAGTGCATCTGCTTCTTTGTATCTGAGAATTTCTACTTATGTAAAAAGCATTCTGACTCTCTCATTGCTAGATATAATTTTAATATACTATATTGAGCAGTGGTGTTTCACTAGGAATTTAACAATACCTGGAATAAATAATGTCTTTTGCAGCCTGGGGCAACATCTGCCACTTATGCATTAATTCTGCCCCTGTTTGAACACCCTACAACATATGCACTTCTCTTTTGTCTGTTATCCTAGAGTTGTGTTATTCCCAAATATTGACATCATCTACTTTTATCAGCACTAACTGCTCTGAAGCTTCCTAGTCTCATGCTCAGCTCTATTTCTTTCTATTGATTATCTTCCTCACTCCAGCAGGTAGCTAGCCAGCGAGGCTGTCCTGAGAAATAGCTTCCAATGACTTTATACGCACAATTTACACGGAATTGTTTAAAGAAGATATTAGCCTCAATACAAATCAGTGAACCTCATTTAGTCAATACTGCACAATTCAGCTGTTGGCACCCTGTCACATGTTAGTCTTTAAAGTCAACTACCATACCCAATCTGCACATTAGCCATAGTATTTAGTTTCATATTAAAATGAGGCTAGTTTTTCACTTTTCTTTTTGAAATCTATTCAATATACTTTTTATATCACCTCATTGAACCATATGATAGTAATATAATTTTAAGTATAAAAACTTGAGATTAAATGCTTGATTTTTGACAGTGTCCTTAAATATAATAAATTCAAAGGGAAATACTGTTAAGTTAAAATGGAGTGTTTTTCATTAAGTCCAATCAAATGGTAGACAACAAAGGATCTTTTATTTGAGAGTATGAAGTGAAAATGAAAACCAGAAAACCTTTGCTAAGAAAAGGTCTAGCTAAATTATGTTGGAAGGAGGTTTCCAGATTGAATATGGTTGTTTCTTTTGCTAAAAATGAATTAAACTAAGATGCACTATGGGAGAATAGCTTACAAAGAAGGAAAACCTAGTGCTTTACAAAGATGAAAACAGGGCCTAAATACAGTTAAGTTGGAATAAAAACTACAAAGAAAGATCAAATATTGAAAAAAAAAAGAAAAAGAAAACCCTCTGTAACACCTAAACTATTTTTTTATCATAAAGACAAGAAAGTTTGGGGAAATATTTTTTTTTGCTTTTGCCCCTTTTGCATTCCACAACAGGGCTCTAAAACCCTAGTTGGACACTCATACAAAAATTCACTTTTTACTTTTAGCCTATCAGACTATGATCTAAGCTATGATTTAGACTACAACTAAAACACAGAAGAAAAACAAAGTGTATGTGCTTATCCCTGAATCTGTTACTTGACAAATAAGATAGCTCTTCTGTTGTTTTCAGTCTGCATTAGATTCACATGTTTTAGTGTATGCAGCATATCCATGATGTTTCTACTACAATTTTCATGTGCACCCTTCAGCAGCAGGATAAAAATAGGTGGTCTTCCTATTTCTTGGAAGAAAAATACTTGGTTTTGCTGTATTTGAAAAAAGGAAAAAAAAGACAAAGAAAGAGGTCTGGGAGTATAAAGAAGGAAAAAGAAAAGAAAAATAATAACAAAAAAGACAACAAAACAGAAATCCCTGCTTTATAATATGTGATCAATATTTTAGAAAATGAAAAAAGGCAAAATGCAGAATCCTCTTTAAATTCTCATAAGCAGTCATCTGAACTTACCGACACACACCTAAATGCATTTGAGAGAAGGTAAAAATTTTGTAACCAGTTAGCCACTAGGAATATTGATATCAGGCTACAGGCTTTATCCTAAATGTTGTAATTTGAATATAAAAATAGAAGCATTTTGCAGGGTCTGCTCCCTGCTCTTTTCCCTTTAAAGCTCAATGAGTGGTAGCTAAGGTTCTGAACCCCAGGTAGGAGAGAAATGCTGAAAGATGACCAGTCTAGCCTTCCTAATACATCTCCGTATGCACACATACTCTCACTCACATACACACATTCGTCACAACCTGACATTCATAGAAAAGCCTTCTCCCTTCTCTAAGCTTCTACAAGGACCATTTCAGAAACCAAAGGGAAAAAAAAAAAAGACAGTGAGGACAGAAATAGCTGCATATTCAGGCAGTAAAAAGGCAGGTGTGGTATGGAAATACTTTGTGTTTGCTGTTGAAGGGTTTGAGGGCTGTTTTTCATGGGTCTAAATATGTTCAGGATAAGTGCTTTTGGAAAGAGAAATCTTGCAGGTACTGTTTGGTCTGTTACTTGGGTAGATCTGCGTATTTAAAATCAAAGTTACACTGTCCTCACTGTCCTTCAGCTGCTGTCTTCTGTGCATGTACCTACCCATTAACTATTATTCTCTTCCAAATACATTAGTAACTACTCAAGTAGGTGCAAATTCTTTTACTTATTTGTTATGTAAATTACATCTTGGGAAATCTTACAAAATGTTTATATGCATTCAGTCATTGAATATGTTGTAATGGTTCTTCTGGATAAGCAAGTGAATTAATGTAGTAAATAAGCACACAGTGATCAGTACAGCATTTCTGGGACGATACAGCATGTGTAGTAAAGCAACATACACATTCTAAAAGTTAACAAAGTCAGGCTGATGTTTTCTTAAGGAATTTAAAATATCTTTAATGATTATTACCTGTGACTACTACCTGTAACAGGAAAAAAAACCCACAAAATTTCTTACCATTGCTCATCCTATTTATGCTCATTATTAGAGATGCAAGGATTTACTCTGTGCTTGAGTTAAGCTATACTGATCATGTTTTCCGTACTCTCAAATGGTAACTAGACTTGAAAAGTCAAAAAAAACCCCCTAGGTAGTAGATTAGTACTAGTTAATATTTAGGAAGAAGAACAGCTTTTCCACTTGAAACTTGAAAGTGTTTGTATCCCAAACAAATGTACTATTTTGTTTCTTTGATGCAGGTATTTATATTTTCAGATCTCAGGATTTCTTTAAAATGGGTCCTTACTACACACAAATGTGCACATGAATAATTTACAGTCAAGTTTCTTTAGGTATTTATGTCAAGAATATACTATTAAAAATACCTAATGGGAA
The DNA here is from genome assembly GCF_004027225.2 of Strigops habroptila. Taxonomy (NCBI): domain Eukaryota; kingdom Metazoa; phylum Chordata; class Aves; order Psittaciformes; family Psittacidae; genus Strigops; species Strigops habroptila. The sequence goes on along the minus strand of NC_044277.2, from coordinate 31,010,194 downwards.
AAAAAAATTAAATAACATTGTTATTTCCGCTCCAAAAAGCATCTTTATTAAAATATGATTGTGTTATTTATCAGTAGGCATTGTTAGTTTCTCTGCTTGATTAGCTTTTGATTAATGCTCATAAATTTAAATGCAGACATACTTGGCCCTTTTGATTTTTAGACAGGTATCAGTCAGCATTAGTGTATCCATTTTTCAGCAGAAAATAGAGACGCATGTTAAAACCACTTTAACAAACATGGAGTCTCTACATGGGACCATATTATCAAATGCTAATTATATCCTTAAGATAAGCATTAACTGGGAAAAAATAATCAAACTGCTTACAGAGCATGCAAATCTCAACTGGATATAAAACTGCCTACTTTGCTTCCCGCTTTCCTTCTTCAGCCTCACAGTTGTTTATGCAGTACATGGAAATACTATAAAACTATTAAAGATACTTTAATTATAGATATTCTCCTGGCATGACTAGCTTGGTGTAAATATGTCAGCATAACTATCTAGGAACCAGTGGTTGTGTGCCAGTTCGTGTTGTATAGTTTTGAAGACATGTATGTATCATGCTTTGTGTGTCTGTCCATGTGTCTATAAGAAAGTTTGTCTGAATGTTTGTATATACCTCATTTCATCACCACTGAAAGGAAGGATGTGTGAGAGTGTGAATAGCCTAGTGAGAAAAGCCAGAGTAAGGTCTGAAGGTGGAAATGAGCAGCAATGCCTTTTGACAGAGCCCTGCTTGGTCAAAGAATTGCCCTCCAGTTTGAGAGAAGAGGATGGGAAGGGGCACTACAAGGGGCATGGCAAGAAAAGTACCATACTGCATCCCACTGAAGTCACTTGTGGTTAGAGAGCATGTTTTAACAGAGAGTTTTAGATATACAGTGCTTAAGGTCCTTTGAGCCGTACTAAGGGAATCACAACCCCACAAATCAGGTTTACTAATATGACTACCTTTTGGGGTTTAAAGTTAAGTGGCAAACGAGATGCACCATTTCATTGGAGTTCTGAAGATAATTCTAAAATTATGCTCAGCTGGTATGTTATTTTGTGTTCACAAGATGAAGTGGAATTTAAATTTTTAAAAGGGGAAAAGATTTTGAAGAGTTTTGAGGGAGGCCTATTTAGCTTCTGCCTAATTTAAAAATTAGTCTTGGCTGTCTTCTCACTCCATCAGTCCTTGAATCAAAATTCCAAATCAGAATCTATTATTTTCTTACCCATGTTAAGCAGCGTTAAGTAGAGTGAAAGGCTTTTATTTACATTAAGGAACCAATCCTACAGTTTTCACACAGAAAAGCACCATTTGGAGTCAATAGCAATTTATGCAATTTGTCTCAGTATGTACAAAGCTTGAAGACTGTAACCCACATTGTAAATTCAGTATTTACCATATTTCTACAATTAAAAAAAAAAAAAAAGAAGAAGAAAAGAAAAAAGAAAAAAGAAAACACCTTTCATTTTCAACATTACTGGATACCTTTTATTATATTAGATTTCACTGCCTTTCAGGAACATACCAGAACAGAGCACAACTTAGTGTCTGTGTTCCCTCTCTCCCTCTTTCTCCCTCTACCTCTTGCCTGTACCATTTTGACGTTAAATTTGCTGGAGCCCATTTACTTTCTAAATAACCTTAAACTGTTGAACTGTTTGCTAGTTTATTTGAACAGGAGACAATGTTATTGAAACAAATCTAGTTAACAAGGTAATTAGCTTTTGCAATATCCCTCAGAAGGCTGGAAACCAGCAGTTCATCACTGCCCCACACAAATAATACTTACTGTAAAGCCTCTGCTAAAGACTGATTCTACCGAAACTGATTGGTCACATTACCAGCAAGGGTGTTGTTTTTAAAAAGTATCCAAGGGCCACCTAAAACTTATTAATTCATAGAAGTGGAAGAATGAAAATATTTTCCAGTAGTTACCTACTGTAGAAACATAGGCTGCTGCTGGTGTTGAAAAGACAGGGCTGGAACCAAGAAAATCCTTTTTCTTGCTTCCACAAAAGGCTTTGGGCCTAATTATTTTTAAGTATAATCCAGCCAACATCTTCTCATGCTTAGCTGCACTGAGTGACACTATTTGTGATGCCCAGCCTGCTGAAACTGAGCAGGTTGCTGTCAGTTTAAAAATGACTATAATAAAAGTGACCATGAAGATGGATCTTGTGATTTTGTGTTTCTAATCAGTCATCTGTGAAGAACACTTTTGCTTTGATTCAGCAGGCTGGTGACAGCCATGATTGATAGTGCATGAGGATGAAAAAAGGTTATTAACTGTCTTCCTATTAAACTCAATGTATTACCCCTCTAGGTGCATCTCATACTTTAACTTAAAGTACTTACTCAGGTAAGGTCAAGAATCAACTCTATAAACACAGTATCCATCCTGTTGTAGATGAACCAGGAACTCTAATGTTAAATTCTGAAAGTTCAGCATTAAACCATATCTGATTCCTGCTACCTTAATTACTGTACCAAAACCAAAAACGAGGCAGACTTTTGTAGGCATCTAAATACATAGCTACATGCAAATATTTTTGTGTGAAGAAGGGACAAATCAATTGTTTCTGCGTGTTTGTGCATACATATACACACAAGCGTGAATTTTACTTATTACAATAGTCACAAAATAGAAGTTTGAATAATGTTATATTAACAAAAGGAACGTGGAACAGGGATATGAAGTGTCTGTGGGGCTAAAGTATGACTCTCACACAGAAAACAGCATTTAACCTGCCAGTAGTTAATTTCATTACTAACTGGATCAGGTGCAATTTAATAATTTACAAAGGCTTCCTATTAAAAGAAGATCCAAACGTTTCAGCATAAATGGGAAAACATCTATTTGTTGCCTCATAGCATGTTTAGTTTTAGGTTTTATTTCCTTCTTTTTACTGATGATTAGCTTATCAATCAAAGCTCACAATTATCTACTGAAAAAGAAAGGGAAATAGTATGTATATTAATTTTTTTAATTATTATTTGGCGGAAATACTGATTCCTAGGGTACTTTTAATTTCTAAGGATGTCTCTGTGAAGAGATAATTTTAAAGGAGTTTAAGGACAAAAGAGTGACATGCTTTTTCTGTATTCATTATTATTACTGACACCAGAAATGAACTGATAGGGGAAAACTGCCCACATTGTGTATGCAGGTTAGCATCTTTTTACAGTCAGAAGTTTATCTGGAGAGTAAATATTTAAAACTCATGTGACCACCTTTTTAGAATGAGGGTTTTTACAAACACTTCTTCATAATCAATGCTATTTTAAATTTTGAAATTTATTTTATCCTTATGAATACATTTCAAATGTTCTTTGAATTTGTTTATGCATATCTTATATTACAATTATTTTCTGTTAAAAATAAGTAGACCAAAAATCAAAAATCCTGTCACTCTACCTACAGTGTGCACACTGTCGTCTGAAGGAATGCACATACACACTTGTTTAAAATAAGCCCTTTCCACATCATGTACAAAATCTTCCCCAAAATACATATATTCCATATCTATCTTTCAGAGTATTAAAACATACTTTTAAATTTAATTTTGTAATAGTCCTTACTTGCCTCTTTTAAATTAGATTAAAATTATTTCTGCACTCATTAAAATAATTTCAGAAGGAAACAAGAATATTATTCCAAGCTTAGATCATTTTGGAAAAAGAAGGAATAAGTACATGTCTATTTTGACTACTCTATAATGTACTGTCATGCATAAAGTCTGCAACATAAGAAAATGTTTTAATTTTTTCAAGGTGTTCCTGAATGTCAGTAGTCATTTTTATTTTGATTTTATTTTTTTAAAGCATTCATAGGGGGTTAAGAATAATTCAGAATAAATATAATCTACCTAATACGAGGATGCTGTCTCACAAGAAGTGTTAAACAAGCCTTTGTAAGATCTTTACTTCTGGGAAGTGTGTTCCTTTCAGGTGTGGACCTGGGAATAGGCACCAATTTTCCCTTCAGTAACATTTCTGCTTTATAATAAATTGCAATCCTGTTGTAGCCCTGTGTGGATTTACAACTGGCAGGCTTTCTCTCTGACAATTTGGGGTCACTGTGTATATAGGTGAGCAATAATTTCAGGGGTGATGGAGATATTGACAGAATTTAACAGTCTAAGTTCCCAGGCAAGTATTTGTAAAATGTACACTTCTACATTGGGTTTTAGTTAGTAAGACTTTTGGATTACATTGTTTGCCTTGTTTGTGGATTGGTTTTTGTCCAAAACTATCTAAAATATTCATTCTCATTTGTGCCTGTGTCGGTATTACGAAGCATTGAAAGTAAAAGCTATCATCCCTCCCTGAAGCACATTTAAGCAAAACAGAAAGTTATAGCTATTAGAGGCTTAGTCCAAAAAAAAAAAAATATATAGCACGCTTCTAGCAAACCAGAATTATATGAGCTAGATGACAGCATTTGTTTGGGGTAACATTATAGGTGCCTGGAACAAACAAAGCCATTTTATCAGACTTCTCACCAAACAGAGCAGGCCCTGACGGTATTGAGATTTTCTGATGAAGTGCCAGATCTACATTTACTCACTCAAAAAGGGACTGGCAGGATCAGGGCCATTCTGTTCACCTCGTGTGTATAACCTATAGAGAAAAAGTAAGTCTAAACATAACTCCAGCCATATATAAAAGAGTGAAAATGTTTCAGTCACTGTGAATGAAATTAATAAATTGGATATTTTTTTCCTCCAGCTTCTTAAAAAGAATTATCACAAGGACAAAACAGAAGAACGAAGAACCCAAATAATGAAACAAAGGATAGGGTAGGGCCATTTAACCTGGGCCAATCATTTCCTTGGGTTAAGGTTTACTTAAAACCTACAGCAGGCCTGAAACGTTAAATCCAGTGGTACCCTTTGAAATACTTTTTTATTCCAGCATTCACCACACATATGAAAAGCAAATCCTGCAATAAACTGCAGGCTAAGTGCATGTGGCCCAACCAGGTCCATACAAAGGCGACACACGTAGCATGTGTCACAGCCAGCAGCACGAGTGACTTCACCAGGGGGGATCCCTCATCTAGATCCCACTCCAGACAATCGACGCACAATAAGGAAAAAGCAAGGAAAAAAAAAAGAAGGAAACAAAAAAAAAGAAGTCGGGGAGGAGTGGAGGGAGTAAGGACCAGACCCCAAACCCCACCTCTGTTCCCCAGACCAAGGACGGCAGTTACACAAGCTGGGAGAGCCGACCTCCTTCCCGCAAAGGGGACGCTGGCAGCAGAGAGCACTCAGCGCAGTGCAGTTCACGCCCTCCAGCGCGGAGCTGCGCGGGGCAAGCTGCTCCCGGTGCAGCGCCCTCGCACCTGCTGGGACCGCGGAGGGGACAGCCTTCTCCCATCCCTCCGCGCTCCCCCTGCCCAAGTGCCCCGAGCCGCCTGCCCCGGGCAGCCCCCACCGGAAGCGCCGCTCCTCCCGGGCGCCGTGCGGCGGGTCCCGCGGGAGCGCAGCGCCTGCGGCCAATCCCCGCGCGGTGCCTGGGGTTGCCATAACGCTGGCTCCGCGGCGCGGGGGCGCTGCCCGGCAGCGGGCGGAAGGCAGCGGGAAGCTGCTGCTGCGCATAGCTGCGAGCGCGGCAGCAGCGGCCCGGAGGTTCCGCGGGGTTCCGCGCAGGCGGCCCCGCAGACATCGCGCAGTGGGAAGAGTGGGGCGAGTAATGAATTCCAGCAGAGAGCTGGAAAGGAAGCATTTTTCAGAGACCTGTCATATTTAACATTGACCACACTAAAGATGTTATTAGTGAAGAGGGGGTGGGGAGGGCAGCGGGGGATGCGATAAGGGAAAATAGATAATGACACGTAATCCAAACCAGAAGTTCGAAACCAAGTTACTTCGCAGAAATGATCCACAAGCTCAACTTTTTTCTTTTTTTCTTTTTTTTTTACCACCACCCCCCCCTCCCCCCTTTCTTTTTCATAGGCTGGGGCTGAAAGTCAGGGAGATAAACTTGTTAAGAAAAGAAATATTCCTGTAGCAACAGGGTAAATAAAATAGCTGAAGTGAAACAACGAAAGACATAGGGGTAGGGAAATGCAAAAGACATACTACTATTTAGAAACCCCAAAGGAAAATGTAAAGTAGGAAATGAAAAGGAGGAGGAGAAACACTTCTGTTGTAAATTAAAGGGAATGAAGATTAGCGGGAGAAAAGGGGGAAATAGCTGCAGAAGTTCTAGAATAAAGCACCACTGAAGAGTAACCAATGCTTAAAATATCCCAACTGAGAGAGCCGTGTGCTCATCCCTTCAGCACGGGTGTGTGAAGGGGATAATTACTAATATAGCACATGTCCGGAGGAACCAGTCCAAAAGAAGAGATAAATTTGGCTGGTGAAAACAGATAGGAAAAGGCTGGAAGAAAACTTAGGAATGCAGAGACCTGAGAGGAGAGGAAGAGAATTAGAGAAGGAGGCAGGCTGCAAGAGTACAGGAAAACTTAGAGGACCTGCTTGATGGGGTGGGGGAAGAGGACGGGGGTGGGGGGGGCGGGAAACAGCTACGGCAGAGATGGGAAGAGAGGCGGAAAGTCAGAGAGAGAAAGGGAATGGGAGAGATTAAGGAGAGCAAATAAACCCGGGAGAGGGAATAGTTGGAGCGGATGGGAAGAAGGAAAGCAGGAGAGGTAAACTGGGAGAGAGGGAAGGAGGGACAGAGGGAGGGATGTGGGGAGAGAAGGAAGGAGACAGAGGGAGGAGACAAGGGCTGAAGTCTCCCAGCCTGAGGAAGGTGCAGCACTGAGTGAGAGAGAGCTCACTCTGAGGGTTAGGTTAGATTTCCAGAGCTCTTAGAGCTCATCGACCAGCCCGCTGGAGTCACTATTCAACCCGAGTCCCAAACACACGCCTCACTAACTACTTTACAGCCACTTTCATTGATTTTCTTTATCAAATAAACATAATACCCGTTACAGCAACACTTCCTCTTCGCGCAGCCAGAATGCCACAAGCTCTGATTGCTGCATTTCTCCGGCTTGCAGTTCCCCACCCTCCACCCCTAAATAAATTGTGTTCTTTCACTTAAATGGTCAAATACATTATTGCTTGCGGAATTTTTCTGTAATCTGGAAGGTACACTGTGAGCTAGGCAAATCGTTTCAATTACAAGGTAAAGGGTCCCCATCGTCCTGGCGTGAAGACACATTGTTTTCCCCACAGTTTCAAGGGTGGCTTATAGATTTACATACCTATTTTCTGTTAAGAAGTGGTAACTTAATTTAAAGGGTGATGTCAAAGTGAACCCTCCCGCCTGAAAAATGCAGGGGAAAAAAGAAAACCGCAATTTTAGCACATGCACCTAAACTGTCACTTGATCTAAGCATTTCACCCTCAAAATTCAATTTTGTTAAAAAAAAAAAAAATCCCCTAAAAGTAGCCCCCTTCAAAAGCTGGTTTTGAACCAGGCTGTTCCATATATGTCAAAGGACTGTTGAATTATTCATTATTATAATTACTATCATCATTGTCATTATCCCTTTCCATGTGGAAATAATTTTATTATCGTAATTTGATATCTGAAGAATTTCCTGTTACTCGTTTGATAATAATTTTTTTTCTACCGAAAAGAAGTTTTGTTTATAAATGAGAGAAAAATATTTTAAATGCTTTTATGTTTACTATAGATTTCCGTTTATCTAATCGATCGGAATGCCAATAAATCGATTAAAGGTTTAGTGTTTTACAAACAACCATTTTGTGCTTTTTGATTTTACGTACAAAATGATTTTAATAAACCTAACGCCTTCTCTGAGCGTTTGTTCACTCCAAAACTAATATTCCATCATTTCTATTATTTACAATTGCAATTTAAAGTGTTTCTAATGAGAAAAATAAACATAAATAAAAGAAGGAAATAATCCGATTAAATTACTTTGTGCCTGTGGTCAACATATTTAGGAAAAGCCCTTAAAAATCTGGGTGAATTATATGCGATCATACAGTGATTGCGGAATATTAAATTAAACTTAGATAAATCCGCATTGAAGGAGGCAGCACCCAATCCTGAATTTATTTCCCATTTTCTATAACAGCATCACTGCGCTCCTCTCTTTGCAATGACAATGTGCCAAATCTAGGCATTTTGAAAACATTTTCCATATGCTTTAACTGGAGACTGATAGACAAAGAAGAAAAGGAGATGGTCTTTTTTCTCTTGAGGTATATTTCCTTTAACTTTTCATCCAACCTTTTCTGCTCTTCATCATTTTTAAACAAAAGTTTGAAAATCATTAGGACCTTTTTTTTTTCATTTCTTTTCTTTTTTTTTCCTTATCGCGTAATCAATTCCTGAACTGTGGAGTTTCAATTATGCTTTAATGCAGGACTATAGAACTATCATTTCTATACCTTGGTGGACAACATTTTGGGGAGAAAGCATTGATTCATTTAGTTTTCGCTTGCTGCTTTTTGTAATTAAAGATGGTTTTAATTATACTTTTTTGCAAGTCAGATCAGATGTGCTGCTTGCTTACTGGAAGGTTTTTTTCTTTTAACGGTGCTTTTAATTTATGTGTAGTTTTTACGGACAACACAGAGGTGGTGGCTTTTATTTAGCTGTAAAATCCACACGTTTTCTTTGAAAACTTGGCTCCTTGGGCGAAAATAACTTTTCCTGGTTGCTTTATAATCGCTGCTTGTCACAGAGGTAGTTTAGCATATTGTCTACACAACAAAGATTCCTGCTTTATTGGCAGTGTGGATTGTTGGATTTAGGTATAAATATTTCATAACTTTCCTCTTTCTGCAGTAAGATCGGTAGTTCTATTGGCTTTTTCTCCCTTTCTGTCTGTCTTTCTACCAGAACCGTTTTATTTCTGAAGTCCCTTTTTGTCCTTTTCCAGGAGAGAATGTAAAAATTTTTCCCTTGGATGTATCACTGCTGGAAATATGCTCTTGGGCTTTCTGGAGGGGATGGGGGGGAGCGGTGGTAAGCGGTCGTTTTCCTTTATTTGCATAAGAGCTAGTGAAGCGCCTGTGAAGTTGGTGAATTGCTATTGTTTGGGGTTAGTCCTGACTGTTTTTGTTTATAAACACTGGGGTGGTTGCCGGGAGGGGAGGGAGGTCAGAGCTTTGACAGTGCTCTGACCTCTGAAAGCCCAGAGGGCGCCTGGCTCCTTCACCCTCGCCTTTCTCTCTCTCCCTCTCCCTTTTTCTTCCTCTTCCCATCCAAGGCCAGGAGCTCAGGTTCAGGGCATTTAATCCCCGCGATCTGCCCAAGAAAGGAGCTGGAAAAGGGCTGTTAAGGCTCCGGAGGAAACGCCGGCAGCAGACTTAGACCTGGAAGGCTTTTATTTATAGTAACGTCCGGGTGCGCGGTTTTGTGTGGCTCCAGCCAAAATAACAACAACAGCAAAAAGCCCACCGGGAATGGCACTATTTAAGCTCAAAATCTCAGCGAGGTGTCTGTACTGTTCGGCTGTGATTTTTCTCTTAAGTCACTGCTCGTTAGACGTACTTTCAGAAGGTGAATGCTGAATCTGGGGCAGTGAGGGCAGAATTGAAATGTAATCTGTTATTATTGTTTTATTTCTTCTTCTTTCTTTTTTTTTATTTTCCTTCCCCCCTCCCCCCCCCCCCCCCCCCGAACAAAATTTTCCAGGAATCGGATCGGGGATTTTTGTTTTCTTTCCCTCCCCCTCTCCCCCCTTTCCTCCTTCTGCCTTTTCAGTGTGTACTGGAATGTGGTTGATTTGGGTTGATTTGGGGAGTTGGGGGGGGCGTTGTAAATTAACAATAGATTTGTATACGTGATACCTGCAAAGAAATAAATAATTAATAATAGCCAAACGTTTTGGGTTTAGAGTCAATTTCACCTCGGGGGGGGGGGGGAAGAAAAAAAAAGAAAAAAGAAAATACAGGAGATTGCTATCAGGTTTAAGTATGTTTTGAAAAGAAGTTGCTGAGTTAAACAAAAATGTTAGTTAACACACTGCCTTTGTCAAATAGCCCCCGGGAGGAGAAGAGACAACAAAAAGGAGAGGAGGTGGGGGCTGGGGATCTGAAAGTGTCTGTAGCTTAGATAAAGGGTCTGTAACGCTGAAATCTTGTAATACCTCGTTTCAAACTGAGCTCATCTATAGACTTAGGGAACGCAGTAAAAAGACACAGATCCCCTTTCCCTTGGGTTGGGGTCTGGGGAGAGGAGAAGGTGGGGGCAGGGGACGTTTATTAGGGAATTATGTCGGGTTATTAAAAAGAGGAGCGGCTGTGGCTGTAATTATGCAGATCCTTGTGCCCCTGTGTGTCCGCAGCGCAGATTTAGGGAGTGAAATGGGCTTGGCGGAGAGACGTGGTGTAACAGAGCCCGGTTTGGGCTAGGATTTCTTTGTCTATTGAAGAATGGTCAGTCCTGGACTCTGGCCCCCACCAGATCCGTCTCGCTCAGGCCAATAAGTTTTCCTTGGGGCTGAGGCTGGAGGTGGTGGAGGACAGAAAAGGCTGAGGGTTTTTTTAGTGTCCTTTCCTTTTTCCCTTTCCCTCTTTTTGAAATGTAACGTCATTATCAAGAGCTTTTTGTGGTTTCAACAGGAGGCTCGGGAGAAAAAAAAAAAAAAAAAAGACAGAATCCCAAAATGTGTAACGGTGCTTGCAGGAGAAGTTCGGAGGAGGTGGGCGGGGGGTCCACCGAGGCCAGAGGAGAGGAGCTGAGAGGTTAGGCGAGAGTCCTCGGGGGCGATCAGCTGAGCGAGAGAGGGAGGAGGGAGGCGAGCGGGAGCCGGGCCGGGCCGGGCCGGGCCGGGCCGCGCCGCGCCGCCGGGGAGACCGCCCGCTGCCCCGCACCGCCCCGCGGCGGCAGCCGCACCGCGGCCGCGGATGCTGGCTCCTGGTACTCCTCGCCTGCCTCCCCCAGCCCGCGCCGCTCTCCGCACTTATCACATCCCACAAACCTGCTGCTGCTGCTGCCTCCCGGAATTAACCTTCTTCGATTTTTCCTAGCTACGTGGCCATCCCCGGGTTTCTTCTAAACTGTTAACATCCCGTAGTGCCTTTTTTTTTTTTCTCCCTACACATACACACACACACCCCCGCCCTGATAGCTGCTATTTTTAGGGAGAGAGAAAAAAAGAGAGACAGAGAGGGAAAAAGAGGAAAGATTGAAAACGTTAAGAAGGACAGTAAACAGTGGCGGAAGAAACCCTGAAAAATGTGGATTCTCCTCTCGCAATTCCTGCCTCTATCCACCTCCCCCCCGCCTTTGTTCCTTTAGCTGTAACTCAAGTCCACCATAAACCTATATGCCCCTCCAAGAAGAGAGAAAGGGGAAAAAAAATCTACAGCCAGAAAAGAATTACTTGACCGTTCTGACGTTTGGTGTTTTGACATTAATGACATTAATGATATTGATGTTTCACAGGGAAAAAAGCACTAGGAATAAAGGGGGGGGAGGGGGGAAGCGGGTGCAGGGGGACGACTTTAAAACTAAATTATCTTCGTTTCCTTATTCTTCTGTGACATTAAGTATACGTGTTTTTTCACTTGAATTTGAAATAGATGTATTGTTCTCAGGTGTGTCTTCATCACATTGTATTTAATTGTCTTCAGTCTTAGGAAATGTGTTGCCATCCTTCAGGCATGCACTTGAATGGACAATGCATCCTTCTATCTCAGAGTCCCGATTCTCTTACAATTTAAATCTAAAAGCCCTCTTTCCATCATACCCCCTCAATCTGATAACTGTAAACGGGTTTCAGAGATTTCATTTTCACTCTTTGTTTGCATTTTTTTTTCCACCGTGTAAACAACGATGCAGAATATCGCCAGTTTCCTCAGTACCTTCACTCACAGGGCGCAGCGCTTGTGGAGATCTGCGTACAAATGCTCGCATTTTTTTCACTGATGAGCTGGTGCAAGGCTTAGGTGAGGTTTGAAAAAGGAAGAAAGTTGCTCTCACGAACCCTCAAGTGCCCCTGACGTTTTCTTAAGTTACAGTCTTGGAGATTTTCCTGGAGTTTGAAGTAAGGTTTCTCTGGATTGGGGTTGGGCTCTTTCCCCGCTTTATTGGCAGGCTCTGGTTTTTGGAATAGCTGTACTTTCAGGCTGATGAGTTTGTTATTTGTCCTTTTTTTTCCCCCCCTCTGCTTTCCAAAGACCTTCTTTTTCATTTTTTTTTCCTCCTCCAAAACCTTCACTCTGACCTTAAACATCTGCTTTTAGCAACTCTGTTCCCTGACACTGGCCTGCGCTTCCTTAAGGGCAGCTTTAATTCATCATCAGGTGGGGATTTTCCTATTAGCATTATTTCCAGTACTTGCAAAATATTCTCCTAGAGCAAAAGGTTTTGGGCCCAGAGAGGTGTGTATTTCTGCTATCCAGGTTTTTGTTGTTTTGTTGTTGTTTTGTGTGCACACTTTTAATGGGAGGTTGTGATAAAACCTTCCTATTGGCTTTTGGTGTTTGAGGCCTAAGACAAGGTTTTGACATGCATCGCAGGAATCACAAACTTCAAAGGCATGTCAGCTCGGAGGTTATGGTTCACCTGCGTGGGGTCTTTGGTGCTGTAAATATCTCTTGCATGTAACTGTGACTTAGTGACCATTTCTGCTATCCCCATTTCTGGAATAGCATTATCAAAAATCTGCACGTGTTCCTGTGGTGTATTCGGATGCTCTTTGAATAGTCGTGGTTTTATCTTCAGTAGGGGGTATTTTAAAGTATGTCTATTCCTAGTTTTAGTTAATTATCTTTTAATGAAAGTGTCAGTCATATTCACATCTGCAGTATTAGGTTAAGATAATTAGATTTTCAAATGAGAAGCAATCTTCTTAAATCCCACACAGGAAAATATTTGTAGAAGATTCCAATTTATAATGACATCTGTACATTTTACTCTAGTTTTCATCATAATAATTCCCCCCTCCCTCCAAGAATGAAATGTGTCTGGTAAAATATAGTGGATAAAATATTAATAAAATATCAATACTTGTAGGGAAAGTGGAAGACGATGCATGTATATGCATGAAACCTGTATTGTATGCAAGGAGACTCTTTCCCTGGGCTATTTACTTCATTTTGATAAGGCTGTTTACAGTTGATATTGTATATCCTGGAAGGCTTTGCTTTTTATTTTGTTGCTATCTCCAAGCAATTACATGGCGGTCACCAAATAAAGTGTGTTACGTTTCGAGTGACTCTGCGTGTGCAGAGTGTGTGTGCACATGTGTAAATACGATATAGGATGTGAGTGCGCGCATGTGTGCGTGTGTGTGTGTATGTCTAAACAAATCCAGCTTTATCTCTGTATGGGCAGTTATTCCCTATCTTAGATATGTTATCTTTCCTTTCACAGAGGTGTCGGACATTCATTATCCCATTGCAAACATATATTTTTTCATTAATTCCCCATTAAAAGAGAGAAGAGGGAAGAGAAAGACAGACAGACGGAAAGAAATATCTCCCTCATGGAATAATTAATTTGGACCTTAAATTTCTTTTAAGTTCCCGGACAGTTTTAAGAGCAAGTCTGCCGTCCCCCTTCTTTCTTTCTTTCCTTCCCTTTTTTTTTTCTTTAATTTTCCCTAGCCATCTACTTTGTGTGCCTGTGCGTGTGTGTCTGTGTTACTAATGAAGTTTGCAGACTTGTGTTTGTATCCACGAGCTTGCTCCCTTCTGCTGCTGCCCCTTCTTCTCCGGGCTGGCTCTGGGGCTCCCGCAGCCCCCGGCAGCTCCCGGCAGCCGCGGCGGCTCCGGCTTCCCCGGCTCCGGGGCTGCGCGTCATTTGCAGCCCGGAGAATGTTGATCACCTCGCTAATTACACCTCTCCCTCTCCTCTTCGCTCTCCTCTCCCTCTCCCTCTCCCTCTCTCTCGCTCGCTCTCTCCTCTCTCTCTCTCTCTCTCTCTCTCCTCTCTCTCTCTCTCTCTCTCTCATTCCCAGAGTGCATATCGGGAATAGACACACAAAGACATGCGCACTCAACTTAATCAGCCATTTTTTTAAACAGGGCTAAAACGATAATAATTAGCAGAATAAAGACATATCGGATTTTCATTTCCTTTCCTCCTTTTCCCAACCCCTTCACAACCAAACAGCGAGACCGCGGTCGGCACATGCTTTAACAACTCCCGGACCCCAAAGGACCGCTCCATGCCCCCCACTTCTTGCTCAATCATTTTTATTTTCACCCAATAAAGTTGGAGGATTATTTTTTTTATTATTTTTTTAATGAACCTTCTCTCGTTTACTTGGATGTGATCAGCTGTTAAGTAAATAAAGCAAAACAAAAAAAAGAGGCGAAGATCCAGTAGGAACTGCGAGGGGAAATGGAAAGTAAGTTTTTTCTTTAACTTTTATTGAGTAGTTTGTGTTAAATTTAGGTCGAGTATCGATTATCTTTCCAGGCTGATCTTGCACAATCTTTGATATTTCGCTCTCGCCCGCTCGCTCTCTCCCCCTCTCCCTGTGCCTCTTTCTCTCTCTCTCACATACACACACACACTCACATCCCCAGATCCCATGTACCTCTCCCCTCTCTCTCTCCCCCCTTTTTCCGCCTGTTTCCCCATTTTTAGGTACAGTATTTGCTCTCACTGGGGAAGGAGGGGCTGCTTTTTCTCTCTCCCTTCTTTCTTCCTCTCTCTGCCTTTCTCTTTTATTCCGGGGGTTACGTTTTGTTTGTGTATTTTTTTTGTTTTGGTTCGGGGCTGTGGGTTTGGATTTTTTTTCTCTCTCGGGCTGTAACTTTCGGATTAAGTGGAGGACTCTGCGCAGTTTGCAGAAAAGGTTCGGGGGGTGCCCCCCACTTTTTATTTCGCTCTTTTTTTTGTAGGGAGCTCGGGGAGGGGGAGAATACTGTCAGATTAGGGAAGACGTTACGGCTGTCAGAAGTCATCGCTCGCCAGCCCCTTCAGACCTCGCACTCCCCTTTCTCATCTCGGTCCCCCCAAAACTTTGAGGTGCTTTTTGAAGGCGTATTCCGCTCTCCCACCCGCCTTCCCTCTCCTCTCCATGTCCAAGCCCCTCGGCCTCCCAAACTTTCGCTTTCGGGTGGGGGGTGGTGGTGGTGATGGTGGGATGCCAGCAGGGTAATGGGGACGCTGACTGAGTGCATGTGTACAGGAGAAGGTGTGGGGTGCTTTTTTCCCCTCTCCTCCTACACCCCCCGGTTTTAGTTTGCAGGTAGGTTTCTCAGGAGCAGAGGCAGGGGTGGCTGTGCGGGTGTGTGTCTGCGTGTGCGCACAGGGGCATATCGCTGCTGGCTGCCGTCTTTGGCAGCAGGAGGAAGAGGAGCCCGTTAGGAGCGCGCCCTGCCTCGCTGTCAGTTTTGCCGCGCAGCGGGGGCAGGCGGCCCGGCACGGCCCGGCACTGCGCGGAGCGGCCCCGCCAGCGGGGATGCGGGGCTGCCGCTGCCTGCGGGCAGCTGCTGGCCAGGCGCCGGCGGAGCCCCCGGCATCCCCGCCGTGTCGTGCCGTGCTGTGCCGTGCCGTGCCGCTCCGCAGGAAAGGCTCCTCGCGGGCAGGGTCGGGGCTGCTTTCAGCGCAGCCTTTCTGAGATTTTTGAAGGGGGGGGGGGGGGCAGTTGTTTTACGGGATAGGCGTCTATTTTATTTTATTATTATTATTATTATTATTATTATTTTTAAACCGAGGACGAAGGTGTTTAAGAAACACAACCAGCCAACCGAAAAAAAAAAAAAAATCTCATAAACACCGAAAAGGCTGTTCGGTTCCTGGTCTAACTGCTCGTGCCAGAATCAAGTGCATCCTTTCCCATCACGGTGGCTAATGGCAGGCGCGTCCCTGCTTCCCCCTCTTGCCTTACATAAAATTTCCTACAAAAATGCTAATAAACTTTCCCCCCATCCGAAGCCAACTTACGGCGGTTCCCCTCCACTCTTCCCCTCCTGCACCTTCTACATCCCCCCCACCCAGTCTCCCCAGCAGCGGCAGCAGAAAACGCACGGGTTGGTATTTCTTTTGTTACCTGGAGCCGGCGGCCGGGGTCTCCCGTCGGCTGCTGAGGGCACTGGGTCCGACCGGGAGCGGAGCTACATCACTCGGGTTCAGCGTGTTTCACCTCAGCGCCGTCCCGAGGAGGCTTTAGCCACCATTCAATAACACACCCTCCTCCTCCTCTTCTTCCTCCTTCCTTAGGTACCAAGACAGAGATCGCAAACATAACAACCCCCTCCCCACCAAAAAAAAAAAAAAAAAAAAAAAAAAAAAAAAAAACCCAACCAAAAGACAACTTGCCAGGCTGAAGATGGTGGATTTACATTAAGCCAGACACAGGCAGGTTCACTCAGGAAGTCTGACCATCCCGTTTTCTGACAGTTGCATTTCCTCGGCTCTATTCTGTCCTTTTTTTTTTTTAATAATTTTCTTTTTATTAGCATTGTTCCGTTTTTAATCAAGGATTATGTAGTTGGCAGGAGGACAGCGAGAAAGAGAGTGGCAAGAGAGGACTCGGGTGCTTTTGGGGTGGTTGCTGTGAGGGTGATTTTTTTTTTTTTTTTTATGGTGTTGCCTTTTTTTTTTTTTTTTCCTTTCCTATTGTGTTTCCCCTGGATTTGCAGTGGCTCGATCCTTAGGATCGGTGGTGGAGTTTTTAAAAAGATCATATGTAGCATTATATTTTTGGTTTGGTGGTGGATGGATGGAAGAGGTAGTGAGAAGCCTTTGCAGCCCTGCCTGGTGTTGGTTAGATTGAGGCAGAGACTTGGCTGCGATTGGGACGCGACTGTGACATGGGCATCGATCGCTTCCATTGAGAGCAATGCAAAAACACAGCCTGGGTATGTAACACTCTCAGTGCCATCAACACTTGTTTTACTTTATATTTACTGGCAAAACTGACAGAACGATCCGGAGTGCTTTTCCTTGAAATAAGGAATACAAACATTTGGATGGGAAGGTGCACAAAGAAGATTGTGAAAATAAACAGGGGGTTGAAGGTTGGGGTGTGTGTTGGGGGGGAAAAGCCTTAATCATCATTGCTCCACTTCCTATTCAACTGACTGTATTTAAGGAGTTTCTCTCTTTTCTCGACCAGGGGATCCTAGTAAACTAGTTGAAATGAAAAAAATCAGACAATCAACCTTGAGGGAATATCTGCTAGTTTTCAGGGCTTGCGGTTTCAGCCGGTAGGAAGGCACACCAAATAAAAGATGGCTAGCCAGCTGTTTTAACCTCTTGCACCTGGCTCCAGAGCTGGAGCTCACCAGGATTATTCAGTTATTCGTGCTATCTGTGCTTGAATATTTATAGTGTATGATCTAGAGATCCACACAGTGCATCGTAGCATCTCTTTCTCCTTTAGTCGTGGGCTTTTTGGACTTTTTCAACATAAACATGTATTCAATAGTTTTCATTTTTATGATAATGAACATAGAGGGTCAATGAAATATAGAAGGAAAAGTCGTAAATCTGCAAAAGTGAAACCTACCCAAGGAACAAAGAAAGGTCAGGTAAACCATCTGTGTAAGTCACACTAATAGTACCTGCTGTTTGGTTTATGCAGTGATACTGCTTTATTATTCTCTAAAATGAAACTTATCCACTAGATCAAGTTAAAACTAAAGGAAAGCTGAGGAGATGACAAATGGCATTGCGTGCATCTTTCAGAATAGGGAGATGGTTCTGTTCCCCGATATTTTGAATAGTTTAGGTTTATTTGTGAAGATGGTGCACCAGTAAAGAACATATAAAGGGGGCCGAGAAAAATCACTGTTTAATATTGCAGAATTTACTGCTTCCATTCTGACCATGAGCCTAAATTTACACAATGAAATTTGATTATCTCTAATAACAATATTAGATCCTGCACTGGATGGATGAGAATTGAGGTGGTTTTGTTGATTGCAAGGGTTTAATGTTGCATTTCAGAATCTGATGTGGTTTAGCCTCCCTTCCATTAACTGGAAAACCCCTGAGGTTTTACAATTATTTCTTAAAGATAATACATTTAAGATTGCATTGGTAGGCTGAAGAAAAGTCATAAAGGCAAGAAGGGAAGCCCTTAATAACTCTTGAGATTCAGACATGTTCAGCAGTTAGATTGGCTCTGACTTCACCAAGGGTCGACAATGTGTCATTTCCATGAAGCCAAATTGCCCTCTGCCTATATGATATTAATGTGCAAATCAATATTTCAGGGATTAAATTTCCCTTCTTCATTTTTTATGGTTTCTACCTCAATAAGTCTCAAGTCTATTAGAAGAGGCTGGATGATTTAAAATCTTTCACTGCAGAATGGCTTGTTGTAGCCTTGTTTCACAGACCGTTTTTGGATTTTCGTTATAAAAGACTAAAGGCATTCCAAAGAAGTTGATAGTCAATATAGGGACATGCTCACTGTTGTAAAGCCCTTGTTCGATTAAGAGCTAAAAAGGTACTGAAAATATAATATATGTTTATATAATATATGTATTCTACTGCTTTAAAAATATTGTGTTAATCACCTATTGATTTATTTCAAAATCAATTGAAGCTCCTTTCTTATTAGTGATTTGTTCAGCATTCTTCGGCCTTGGTGTTAATTTTCTTAAACAGCATGCGTGAATTAATCTTCTGGTAGAATGTGGTTTGGGTTTTCTTTGAAGCATATTTAAAACCAAGCATTTTTACCTATTGAAGCTGAGTGGTGTGAACAGTTTAGTATTGTGGGGAGAGCCAGGGCACTGTTTTCTGCACTTCAGATTCAGCATTGTTTTAATGAAGCTAAGGGGCGTTTTGTAAATATTTTATGATTTCTGCTCAGATGCTTATCAGCAATGTTTATTAAGAGTTTCCATTGAATATTCAGGATCAGTTAAAAATTAAAATGGAGCTATCTGATCTGGAAGGAAACAATACATGACAGAAAATTTAGGTCAAAATAGGAGGTTGTGACTTTATCACATAATCTTGGGAAGGCCCTACTGTCTATCATTTAGTGTTGTTTTATAGTCTTAGACCATCTGGACCAAGTTCCGCACAGCTGCATGAATTTCATATGTGATAGAACATTTTTTCCATTCAGTGTGAAATGTTCCTTCCTAAAAACGTACACCAGACTCGCTTAATTTAGTCTGCTAAAAGAAATGCACATGAAAAAGGACAAAAGGCTCTTTAATCTCTGCAAGCTGTTTGTTTTTCTTCAGGATTCCTGTCTGTTTGGGTTTGAAAAGTCATGTTTATTGAGCAGATGATTCTGAGGTGTGACATTAAAATAATATATGATTTTTGTGCTAGTCTCTGCTCTCCTGGTTAATTTGCAGAACTACTTTTTATGCCTGTCAAAACACAGAGTTAATCTATTCTTATTTACAATTAATCTCAATAAAATTAATCTTAACTATGCCTTAGTCAGTAGCTTAAAATATCTAATTATATTCAATTAACTGCTGTCATAGTAATTAACACTGCTTAATTGCCTCTGCATATATTTATGTAAAGCTCATTAGTTACTGCTTGCTCCTTTTTCCTTTTCTCGTTCTCATTTTTGTGGCTCTGAGAGTGCTGACATAAAACCCAGTCTAGTTTTTGACAATTTGGGTCTTGAAGAACCTGTGACAATGGCAATACATGTGTTTGTAACCTGTTATGTGGATAAATGTTTGTGTTTTCATATGCAAAAATGGTACCAGAGCTGGATCTCTAAAGAACTTCCAGACCAGCTCCCCTCTCCTCCCCACCCCCTGCATTCTTTCTCCTACCCCAACACACACGAAAATGTTTTCTAGCCTTGTTGATAGGAATATGAGAAGCCAGGTTAAGCTTTCTGTTTACAAATGAAGAGCTTTTCTGCATCTGCCTTGGGGCTGTACCCAGAAGGCAGAGCTTTGCTGCTCCAAATTCATTCAAAGGGTTAAAGACTTGGCCAAGGTTCAAACTGAGAAGCGCCCAGGGAAAGTGCATGTGAATATGTACAAGTTTCATGTAATTAGTGCTTAATTATATTAACATATGCAAATTGTCAACTTAGGAGCTTGTTGAGCTGGCAAAGATCAGCCAGGCACAATTGCTGTATTGTTCTGAAACAATAATGGATTTCAAGTTGGATTGTGAAAACACATAACTAGCTATCTAATTTAACTCATACCATGGTGAAATTTCATTAGTCTCCATGGAGACTGGTTTAATTGTGCTGACTAATGTTCTGGGCTGCAGAATGTCCTAAAAAGAAAGCGTTGTTTGCCTAATCCACCTTACAATGACACTTGTTTGTACATGTTTCCCTTGTGTGAGGATTTGCATATGCAAATAAATAGTTTCTCTGCCCCATTTGTCATGGCTGTTCATTACCCATGAAGAGGACATTGTTACTAGGCTGTTACTGAGTCTCCCAAGACAGGATAGTGTCAACCAGTCCAGCCACATTCTTTCATAATTTGTTTCTGATTAATAGACCAGAGTGAGGCTCATTCTATTCAGGCCTCTGCAAAGGGAAGGTCAGTTCTGTCACTGAAAAGAGTTTCCGCAGCAACTGAAGTTTTTTTTTTTTCTCTCCCTCCCCGTCTTCTCTCTTGCTTTGGCTGAAATAATCATATTTAAAATAATGTATTCTTGCTCTAAGGAATACCTCCACTAATAATCTCTAGTTTCCTAAAGCAAAAGATAGGAAAATAAAGGAGATTCTGGTATTGGAATATTAATCCTGTTTTTGACAGAAAGGTAAACTGATATAATTGCTTTTCAGACGAAGGAATGGAGGTTTATACAAGTGTGAAAGCATCGGAAAAGGATTAGCATTTTTTTGCATAATGAAAAGCTCTGTTGAATAGGGCACTGAATGGTTGACTGAATGACTGAGATGAAAGGAAGATGAAAATGCAGGCTCCTCTTTCTTTATGCCTATGTTCAGCTCTCCCTAAAGTTATGTTTGTCCAAGGCTTGAGAAAACAAGCAGAAGCTCAGATTTTAGTAACTTGCTAAGGTATCCTGAGTTTCCATTGTCATGTGAAGTAGTATGTGTGAGAGTAGTGCAACTAAAGGCTGAGAAACACAGGTTTGTATGGAGGGGAGCTCCAGGAATATGACAGGCAAACTAAATATTGACTAGTGGGTATTGAGGATTCCCAGCACTTGGGGGAAGGAAACAGGGAGGAGGGGGGCCTGCAGGGAGGGAAGGAGCCATTTTAAAAGTTGCCAATGGAAATTATGCATCAAGCAAACTAATCTAATAAAGTTTGGTATTCAAGGAAGCAGGGTTTAGTCAATATCTGTTTTAATTATTAAACTATTTCTCTTTTGGAAAAAGTTATGAATTCTGACTCAGTGCTAAGTGTTTATGTGGTATAGGAGCCTTGCTGGGGAAAAAAATTACTCTCTTCGTTCAGCTTTGAAAATAGAGAAAACTTACTGAAATAGAAATTGATAAATGCACATAAGGAGCGGGGTTTTTGGCATGACTGCATCAGCGTACCTAGGTTGTTTAAAACAGATGGATTCCGGTAGATTCAAGGTGGCGAGAAGGGCCCCGGCCTCCTTCTGCAATCAGTGCTAGCCCACGCTAACTTCAACCAGGGCAGGATCAGGCCCCCAGACAGGGCTGCAACCGGTTAGCTGTTGACAATGTGATCAGTGCTTCTAATTATGTTCTCTCAACAGTAATTAGGGCAGTTAAAATACCATAAGTGTTGAGCCACTTTTTTGAAAGTGGGAAGTGGTTCTTTTGTACGTATGTAAATCAAATGCAGTGTGAATAATTATTTGTATGTATGCATATTAAATAGGCTCTCTTTTTTTTCAGGTCAACATAATTACCGATTTAGAGCTACTGTGGAAAAACTGTTGGTAGTTAGACTAAATATTAACTTGTTTGGGGGATTTTATTTTTAGTTTGCAGAGCATTTATTTGTAAATGCTAGTTAGTTCAGTATTGGGCTTGATCTGACAATATCTAAACAGTTTGAGATGCCTCTATGAAATTAGGATTATTTATGGATAAAGGAACTAAAACTGTAAATGCAGAAAGTGTTTGGTAAGAATAAAGTCACGAAAACTCTCTCTTTTAGGACAAAGTTAAAGACCTTCTATGGGGCTTGCGAATGTTTTACTGCTAACTGTACGAAATTCCTTAAAACTTCTTTTAAAGGAACATGCTTAGGGGATAGTCTTTCATTCTGGGAACAGTTTATTAGTCTATTTCCATAAGAAAAATGTGTTAATTTAAAACATAAATTAATTTATATTTTAAAATATTGTTAACCAAGCACCATGTGTTGTGTCTGGCAAAGTTCCAGCCACTGTAGAACTGGATAACACATGGGTTAATAATAACTTATGTGTTGTCTGCATTCTTACTGAATGGGCAGAAAACCAGCACACTGAGATACTGGGATTCAAGATTTTACAGAATAAGATGAAACCCAGAATATGTTTGTGTGAACAGATGCACAGGTAGAATAAACTGAAAGGCACATATTCATTGCTTTTACCTAGTAGGTCATGGGTTCTGCTTGGTTGTTATTGAGGTTTGTTGTTTTTGAAAGGGGTAATAAACATATTTATCAATAGCAGGATTCAGCAGACCTGTAGAGATAAACTTGTTTTGCATAAGTAAGGGCAGCAAATTTAGCCTTTAATACTCTATTCCTTTTTTACTAGTCACTGTATAGCACACTTATACCAATATTTTTGTTATTACTGCAGCTTTTGCTGAGTTCCAAACTGAGCCAGAAAAGTTTGTACTGGGCTGAAATATGGCAGTCTTGTTGAGGAATGACTTTTTCTGCTTAAACAAAATATTCTGAGGAATAGTTTAACTTAGTTATATGATCAAAATAAGAGTTTACCATATTAAGGTTTTTTCTTTTTTTCTGAGCAATATGTTCATATTGCTCAGAACCAGCTTTCAAATAAAAAATACAAAAAAAAAAAAAAAGAGAGAGATATTTAGAAAGTAATTTGTCTAAATTATATTTTATTTGGTTTTGGTACTTTTGAGAACAATTTTTAAAATGTCCAGAAACTGGGACCTCTTTACAGACAAATCTAGCAGACTTTTAGCACTCCCAGAGACCTGATAGGCAGTACCAGCTCCTAAGAAGGTGTTATAGTCCTTCAGGTCAGTAGTTCACAAACTAAAGGCTGTATGTGTATGATAGACCCTGGCGACTCTGAAAACAAACATTTACTATATAGGCTGCACACACTAGATGTACCTCTAAAACTGTATTTAAACAGACAAACTTTCTGGTTCTGAAACAAAGAAATCCTTACAAAATGCCGGAGTTGATGTGAGCTTAGGGCATGTAAACCCAAAAGAATTGTATTCTTTGCATTGACTCCAAACTAAATTAACAGCAACTCCTCTGAAATCGGAGGAGTGATATCGATGTAAAACTGGCAAGACATACAGTTTTGACATTAGTAAAAAAAGAATCAGGCCTTTAGTTACCAGTTGACAAGAATTCCATGAAATCAAGTTTAAAAGGTTTCATCTCCTCTTTTGCACTACCAGTTCCATTTTTATGGATGGTGTGCATAGTCCAGAAGGCACAGGAGGGTCTGTAAGAAAGAGGTTTTCCAGCAAAGCTGATGGGGGTCAGTTCTGTTCCTTTTCCCAGGTAACGGCAGAGCTCAGGGTCTGGTAGCAGCAGCTGCTGAAGTTTGGCTCCTCCTTTTTTTGACACCGAGGCTGCCTTATAAATTCACCTAATCTGAGATGACAAGGCACCTGTCGCTAGCAGTGATCCAGTGTTTAGGATAGTGATGGAACCCTGGAGTAATCCCGGTTATTTGCACACTTGTTCCAGAAGATGGTAGTGTAACAGATAAGAATAATCTCTTTTTGAAGAATAACAAAACCATAACTTCCTTCTTTCCCTTTCCTTGCTGGGGAGGATCCTTTGATTTTTGGTATTCAGGGGGCCAGAGCTTTTGTAAGGGGCGTTGCGAGAATGGGAAATGCTTGGATTTGCCAAGTGCTACATGAGGGTTTCAAACGCAGGTGGTTTTCCCATATGAGAAACCATGGCTGTCTGCCTTCAAATAAGAGTTTCTCCTTGCTTAATACCTAACATTTCATGTACCTTCCCCACTCCAGAAAATAAGGTTCTGAGTGAAAAGTGCTCCTTAAACAGGAAGCTTATTCCTGTGGCTTTCACTCTGGTCCTTTTATATTCTTTTTTATATTGAAATATGGCTATGGATTTTGTTTACAGCACTGAGGGTTTAAATTAAAGAAAATGTAACATTTCTAAAATAAATTATTTAGCTATATGGCAAATGTCACCACTCAGTCCCTCAGTTACCTTGAGCTTTATGAACCATTCACCAAAAAAATCACTTTCTTTGCCATTGCAGCACCCTTTGGGGTGGGAAATGTCACCCCAAGCACAAACGACCATGAGCCATTCTGCTGCAGCACAGCAATGTGCTTCAGGATTGTTTCCAGCAGGAGCACCCAACTGCTGTAGGGAGACAAAATATGATTTCTCACTGGGTCATCAGCCCATGCACTGGGACAGCCATTTCAGCTCCAGTGAAAAACGTCACTGGAGTTTTAAGTCCCACCTGGTCTGGCCCATAGATTTCTCTCTCACTTGATGGGTGATTTCTCCAGTGCTACTGCAGTTTCCAGTTTTGACCGAGGGCCTCTTCCAAAGTCCAGCACCACCTCATCGATTTTCCTGGGTTTGGATCAGGCCCTTGCAAGAGGATAAATATCCTCTGCTGAAGCACCCACCACAGTTCAGGCAGCGGCAGGTCAGCGCTGCTGGGCAGCCGTCCCCCGGCCCTGCAGCAGGGACTGTGCACTGAAATCACAAGGCAGAGCGGTGCCGCCAACATTTTTTTTCCCAAGTGGGTGGAAAGGCAACAAGAAACAACGGAATTGAAAAATGTCAGTATTTAAATACAGCAGAAACTGGGAGCCTGACAATAACTCAGCTACTACAGAGTCAATTCAGCCATCTGGAGATTGTGACACATCCAGAAAGGGAGGGCTGTGTGGGGGAGAGAGACCTTAAAAATGAAGGATTTCATTCCATGTTGAAATGTATTCTCCATGCGGGCTGCTGCTTTAATGTTGAACAGCATAGGTATCTGAGTGATTTTGTGCATCAAAGAAGTACGTACCAAAACACCTAGTGTCTTGCCACAGTTGGATGTTATGTTTCTGGACCAGAGCTGCTTGGCCCAGCACGGAGTTTACTTTTGGTATCTGTTTGTTTTTGAATGTTATCATTATTTAAAAATAGATTTTGAGGCTGTTTGAATGTTTTAAATACATACAATGGCAGTGATTTATAAACATTCCTGGTTTCAGCTGTAGCTGTACAGAAGGGTTGAATCTGCTCTCAGCATATTTTTTACATGATTTTAATAATTGGAAGCAAGCATATTAGAAATCTTTTAGGTTCATTTAAAAATCTATGCAATTTAAACAAACGCTGGGTTGTGTAATGGTTTGTCTGGGAATAGCTTAAGCTGCACAGAGTAATAATATTTTATTAGCTGTCATTTGTTTTCTAGGAAGAAAATGGTGATTTTTATGTTGTGTGTTACGTGAAAACTTGGCACTGAAATGGGACAGTCCCTGAACGTGGATTTCTAAAAAGGTGGGAGAGTAGTTGCCCA
Source organism: Strigops habroptila (assembly GCF_004027225.2). Taxonomy (NCBI): domain Eukaryota; kingdom Metazoa; phylum Chordata; class Aves; order Psittaciformes; family Psittacidae; genus Strigops; species Strigops habroptila. The sequence goes on along the minus strand of NC_044277.2, from coordinate 30,984,669 downwards.
AAAGGTGAAGACTTGAGAAAAATTGGGGTGGGTCATTTCTTTCCTGAAATGAAGCAGGGTACAGATTAGGAGCCATTAGGGCTTGCCAGGAGTTGCTGGTCATAGAAGCCTGTTTAAGTGCTCACTGTCAACAAGGAAATCATGGGCAGCACTTAAAGTGGCTCACCTCTGATTTATTCATAAACCTCACACGAGCACTTGGCTTTGTTCTTGCTCTGGTAAGGGGGAACTGATGCCAATAAGAACAGGAATAAAGAGCTTCTTGCATGGTCCAAAAGTGAATAGCACTTTATCTCAAAGCATGACCTCCATTCCCAAGATCTGTTGTGTTACAGTTGACTCTGCTAGATGTGTATTCTCAGATGAATTGCTAGAAGAGGTTACAACAAATACATACTTTGTAAACCCTCTAGATGTAACAAGAACTATGTAACTGGAACTTAGGTTCTAACTTGAAGAAAGGTTGCAGTATTCATACTGAACTGAGAGATTTCCGTTTGAGACAGTGTTTTATGTTGGTGTTTTTAATGTGAGTCAGAAAACAGCATGATCATGTGGCTGCGATTCAAATGAAAATTTTATATTCTTTAAGGGATTCATTTGAGGAACATATTTTAATAAAAGCAGACACACAGAAATGTGAAGTAGTTCAGAGGCGGAAAAGAAAAGCAAAAAATTGACTTTGTTTTTAGACATATTTGATTGTTGTTGCTTTATTTTTGTTTCTCTAAAAAAGGCAAAGTAATGCTCGCAGTCCACGATGGGGGAAGGGACCTTTCGAAGACGGTCAACTGCCATGTTTGCACTGGGGCAGAGGTTGAGTACAGTTACTTAAATCCCCAGAGAAACATTTAGTTAATGCTAGTCTCTTTCTGATCCCGTCTGAGTCTGGTTTTCTTTCCTGCTTTTTAATGAAGTTTGTTTGTGGCTATGTTTAGGTTATGTTTTTAAACTGACTTGCATTTTCACAACGGTTTTGACCAAAAGAGCCGTAATGGAAGACAGTGATGAGAGTTAATGATACGTCTTTGATAAAGCAGTCCTCGTGTGCAATCTGATCACAGCCATCAGCTCATTTGTCATGGCTGAAGTGAAAATGTCAGGACCAATGAGTGTATCAGTGCTGAAGGGGGCGAAAGGGCTTTTGGAGACACTTTTGTGCTGGGAGTGGGCCATAGCTTAGATGCAGCTCTAGGGAAATACTGGGATTAGCCAACTCTGTGCACAAATCCCTAGCATAACAGAATTAGTTGGGAAAATGCGGTTTGTTAGGAAAAAAAAGTCTGTAGAACTGCTCTAGGCTGCAGCCCAGGAACTATGCAAACCAGTAAGGCATTTTATTAAAAAAATTTTAGCAACGTGAACATACATTCCAACAAAAGTCACAATTGCTAGCCAACATTGTAACAAAATCCATCTTAACGTATTTTGCATATGTATGTGGGTTTGCTTCTGGAAAAAAAAAAAAAAGGCATTTAAAATAAATGCAGTCTTCACAATCTTAAAAGAAGGTTTTCTGAATTTGGCACAGTGGAGATTAATACAATGTATATAAATGCAAACTGATGCTGATTATCTTTTTGCATGGGTTAGTTCAAATAAAAGATAAGGGCAGTCTCCCTGCTGCAGACACGTCTGTACTCAGGAGGTGTAATTCATACTGTAGGAATATATTGATTGCCAAACTGTGATTCTAGTGTGGCTAGCCTCCTCTCTCTTTGACTGGTCTGTAGAAGAGGTTTCAGCAGAATATCACAGTAGGCAGATGTAGGATAACCTATTGTATACTGCTGCCTTGCCACGATTGCAAATGCAAATTGTTTAGACCTCCGAAGAGTAAGGTTTAATATCCCTTACAATTTTTTTTCTTTTTTTTTTTTTTTGTGCACATTTGTTATAATAACTCTGGATACTTTTGACAGCCAGCTTTTATTCTGTTTTTTAGCCTTGGTGGATTCATGATCTCAATGGTAACCTGCAGCAATGAGTTCTACTGTCTAACCCCTTTGCCCTCCTCATTGTGGGGTTTTAATTTGTCACAGTTTAGCTTTCTTGGAAACTTGCTACTTGTCTTTTGGTAAACCTCATCTTGCTTCCTGCTAAGTACCTAGGAAAAGCAGGGTGCTTTTGCCACTATGTTGTCCATAAAAATGCTGAATAAATCTTGATTTCTTTGAAGTGGGGATCCTACTTGCCAGACCTATTCAGCTGCTGTGGAACTGCGTAGGTGTTTAACCAGATAATCCCATTACCTGCAGTATGCCAGCCCAAAACAAGTGAGCAGGAATGAGTTATTCCATCTCCAGTGCGTGGAGCGGTTGTTGAGGAATCGTCAGAATACTAGATGTGTGTAGTTAATTGTCTGTCTGTCTACACTGGTTAACAATGGCTATTTGCCTGTGGAAGGGATATTTACCTGTTCTGCTGCACTTCCCATGTATTTGATATTGTAGAATTGGGGATGTTTTAACTTCACAGATCCATGCTGAGGATGAAAAACTGGGCTGTGGGCAGTTTTTCCTTTGTTTGGTGTTGCTATTAGAAGTGCTGCTGCAAGTTTATTGTCTTTCTTTTTTAATGAAAGGCTGAAATGAAAATTAAGTTTGGTATTGGCTCCATTGTATATCACCGATCTGGTAGTTGCCACCATTAAGCAAGGCCCTTGAAACGGAGTGTGGCAGAGCATAGCACCAGCCTTCTCTGTGCTCTGGATTATTAGCATGTCTGTGTCTCTACTGTGTGTTGCCCAGTGTTCACCTGTGGTGGAAAGCTCTCGCTTTCTTTTTCTTTCCCAAAACTTGGGCATAAGTTTGGGAACAGGCAGAACTAGCACATACACTGATCAGAGAGGGTGGAGAGCAGGGGATGTGTGGCAGAGCCTTAGGCTGTGGCTCAGATAGCAGGTAATTGCCTCTGGTAAGCCTAGCCTTCCTCACAGCCGGCTTGCAGCTAGCATGTGAAACTACCTTTTGCGGTCATGGGCTTTGGGCCTGTGGTCCTTCTGGGCCTTTTTGTACTATGAACATGGCCACAGGGACTAAAGATAACAGGTAACCTCAAATCTGGCATAGAAATGTGTAATAAAGCTGCACCCACTAGCCTTTAAACCCCAAACACTTCTCTGTTTATGTGTGTCAGTGTGAGTGGCAGCAGCAAAGTAATTTATTTAATCTAACTAGTACTTATCTTTGTTAGGAGTTGTCTGCAGATTTCTTCCATTTCGTGTACCGTGAATTGTTCTCTTTCAGATAATGTGCTTGTACAACCTTTCTTTTTTTTTTTAATTCTATTGATTTACAGTATTGAAGTGAAATATCTGATACCTGTTTCCTGCACTTTGACTGTACATAGTCAAAGAAGTTGATGAGATCCTTCCCTCCCTTCCACAAGCCCTTTAGCTGTTTTAAATGTATAATTATCATTGCATGTCATTTGATAGCTACACTAATTGCTGCCAACCATTGTCTGTTTGCACTTAATGCTGAAACCTGATCAACATCCTGCTTTGGTTGATGTTTGGTGGTAAACTTTAATTAACTCTTATTGCATTGAAGAAGAGCTCAGTCTCTGTGCTAACTAATCATTTACCTTCATTATGTCCTGACAGCTCCACTTGTTCCTGGTACTAATAGATACACCAGTCAGTAAATAAACCTGCAAACCTTCATGCCTTGAAGTTATTCCACATTGATATTTTGTTGCTTAGAGTATAATGGCATAAAGATAATTATTTCAGTTAGGTTTGTATCTCTGCTTTTCTAGACACCAATCTCAAATTGCCTTTTTCATGCCAGACAATATCATTTTAATAGTAACTAACTGTTGATTTAAGATAACATTATTCCTTCAGCATGGTTCCTATATACATGCATCTTTTGAATCAATACAATTAAGCTTGTCTCCTGTTGGAATTCTTGTAATTATTTTTCCTGAAATACTTTTCCTGTAATGATATTGAAGTTAAAGTAATCAGGTTACTGGCAGATCATGTAAAATTCAACTCAAAATTGCTGGCTGCTTGATTTTAATTTGTCTGACATCAAGTTTGTTTGAAAAGGGATAATATGTGGTTAAACCAAGGAGCTTATAATTATGGTTGACATTTGTTTGTTTATAATGAAATCTAATTAAAGTTCATACATTTTAAAACACAAAAGTTAATTACTGAATTGCTCACTTCACTTATGCACAGCAGTCAAATTAACTTGCAGAGCAAAAAAAATGACAAAAGACTATGCGTAATAAAAACAAAATGCCCAGCTGATCTTGACAATACAAAACAAATTTGCCATGATAATATTCCAGAAAAAACAAATGCTTTATTAATAACTGAACTGTTTAAAAAAAATCCTGTATTATCACTGACCAGGCTGATTTTAATACAGAGAAATATTTAAATGTTTAACATGATTTACCATGATTTACAATACCCACGGCTTTTTTCTTTTTTTCAGATGCATAATTGGAAGAGTCTTGCAGCCTTGTAAATGTGCACAAAAGCATGATTCTTTATTTTTTGTTTTCATCAAGACTCTTTCTGAAGTCATTTGGAGTTGTAGTATCTCCCCAAGAACTGAAATGTTTGTTTGACTACTTGCCTTGTGATAACTCTTAGAAGCATTCTTAGCATGCAAGCAAATTAGTATTAAGCAAACAAAAAAATACTGTAACATTTATTTCACAGTTGGTTTTGAGACAACAAAGAGGTTAAGTGAATATTGTAGAGCCACTTTGGTTCCCTGGTCATTAATTATTGGTTTTGCAATTCAGTCTTACCTACTGAATGCGCTGACAGAAGACATATCCAGACTTTAGTAAAATCACAAAGTTTGTGATAATTCACACTTTAAAAGGTTACATTACTTTTTTACATGATTACAGTATTTTTAGTATACTTACCTGATGTTAATATTACATTTTTCTTAAATCAGATATAAGTTTAATGAAGCAAAATCCTATATTTCTGTAATTTTTTTCTTAAAAGCTGTGAATGCAAATGATCTCTTTCACAGTGTTTGAGAACAGGTGACAGATCCAGGCAATGTGATTTTTTTCATGAAGACAATTAGGGTTAATTTTCTAGCTGCTTCTATTTAATTTATTTCCATGTGTGTTTAAAACAACATCTAATGTAAACTAACTTTGGTCGGAGTTAAAGAGATTAAATGGTGAAAGCTTTACAGATCGGGAGTATTGACATATGAATAAACACAGTAAATATGATTTATTAATTACTAAAATGATTGATGCAGCAAATTTCTTTAAAGGAAAATGGAATATGGATTCAATAGCTAAGCTTTATATTTAGTAAGATTATTAACTTGAACTTCCAAATTTAATAGGGATTTTGGGGGTGAAAAGGGAAAGCATGGGGGCTGTTTTCATTAATGGCATGCTTGTAAAATTGAGTTTAATTTACATAACCTTTCAGAGTGTGTATCATGTGTGTTATAATACAGGATCTGATTGATTTGTAGATTAATATTTATTTAGTAAAAGAAAATAAAAGGGATTAAGCAGTCATCATTTTAACTCTAATCCTACTTTGCGTAGATGAGACAAAGGGAGGTGATTAATGCTCTAATGTTCACTGGGTCACTATCACTCAGATGCACCTTTCTCCAAAAAAGAAGAAAAGGGAAAAAGTTGGTACCTCCTCCTAGTATTGGCAAACAACAGTTTTCTAGAAACACTTTAGCTGATTAGGCCATTCTTCATCACTAATGAAGCAATCACTACAGAACCTCAGTGTCAGGCGAAGTAGTAGAAATATGGTATGAAAGCGAGAATTAGAAGGATAATTACAGTTCGTGTTTTTGTCTCACACCAATGTGAGCTATTAATGTTCAGTTAGAACAAATACATGCAAAGTAGGATGACTGGAAAAAAAAGAAGCCAAATTTGTTTGCAGAGGTAGACTAAGAAATAGGCCTATCTTGCATAATGATGACAACATTTTCCTGAAACGGCAAACAACAATAACAAAAGAAACATATTGCACAGTAGCTTTGTCAAGCTAAGATTGCTGATCTTGCTTTTAAAATGAGAACAGCTGCAGTGGCTTCATTAAAGCTGTGGAAAGAAGACAGGAGAGTAATGCAAAAGTTCTTCACCATTACAATTAAATTAAAAATTCCAAAGCCTATGATAGTGTTATGGCCATTGTGTACACTTTCCCGTTGGTCCTAAGGATAGAAAACAAAAAGGAAAATCCTATCCCGACAGTGAAGGAGAGCTGATCAGCCTCAGGAGATTTCATTGTAAGAGTTTAAAAATCAGCTGGAATGATTTTTGGTATTAGCCTTTGTGGATGAGAAGAGGAACATGAGAGAAAATAATCGAGTTGAACAGTACTCTCAAGATTGTCTTTTGCAAACTTTTCCATACCCCCCTCCTGTCCTTTCAGTGTACTGCTTTAGATGCATAATATATTTCGTTACATCCCTCTATTCAAACTTAATTACCTTCTCCCCTTTGTCGTGACATGGGCGGAAAGTTTTTGCCGTGTCAGGAGAGGTCGTCACACATTCTTTTGCAGTTCTCTTCATTAATTCCTTCTTGCAGAAGCATTTTCTATCGTGCTGGGAAGGTAGAAGGGTGTAATAGAAGAGCCCTGAAACATCAGCAGGAAGCTCTAAGCTGGTTAATGCAGTATAATTGTCTGGACATAGACTGGTCTTTGTTTGTGTGGTTCACTTCGAATCAGATGTAATTAACTCCAGAGTGTTTCCAGATTGCCAGCAAAGAAAAATTACAGCTTTTCTGTTTTAAATTGGAAAGCTCAGAAAGACATTAACTATGCAGATTGCTTTTACTTTGAGATATTTCTATCCCATAAGAAAAAGCTTATTTGCCTCTTTTTTTTTTTTTTTTTTTCTCCACCCAAAATGTGCCTTTGTTAAATTATTTGGTTTAAGGTCTATTAAAGTGTAATGGCAACTAATAGTTCAGTTTGAAAAATATTTTTCCTCATATCATTAACGTCTTTAACACTTGCATTTATCTCAAGTTATTGTTTCTTAGAGTGTTTTTTGCTTGCTTGGGGCGAAAGTGGCTGGTGTGTTTGTTTTTCACCTCTACGTTGGGCCCAAGTTTCTGCTAGCTGTCTAGATGGCTTTCTGTACAGGAAGATATACTGCTACGTATCTTCTACACGAAGCAAGCTGAAATGAAAGACGCCCCTGTGTTACACCAATCCATCTCCTGTTTCCTTACAGCTGGAACCTTAAGGAAAAAAAATATCATAGTAATTATAGGACAGGTAGCTTACCTGTATTTGGATATTTCAAACAAGTGACTGTGGGAAAATGGGCAATTTAAAATCTGTTCAACTCGTGGTCAGCTAAGTGCCTACCACACCCTGTTAAAAGGTACTGTGTACAGTAGTTTATAATTATGGATTGCAGCATGGGCTAAAATGAGTAGCAGCGTGAGCAAGTTTCTAGCTAATGCATCTAATAATACAGCGCTATACACAAAGGATCTGTCAGCAGTTGATGCAAAAAAGTCTGACCAAAATCTTTTTTTTTCTTTCTTCTGAATTTAACAATAAGGAATTTAAGCCTCAATGTGGCTTTAGGAACCAAAGAAAAGAAGCTCTTGGTGTCTGCATAATACCACTTTGATGGATTTTTTCATCAGTCCTCTGTACGTGGCAACAAATAAACAAGTATAATTATACTTGTGAAGGCCTATTCATTGCTTTGTCAGGATTAGATATATGTGCAGTTTTCACACTGAGCCTCTCTTTTGTCTTTGCCTAACTCACTATGACATATTGATAGAGGATTTGGTATGGGGAAAAGGCCACAGCAGAGACAGTGATGACCTTTTGGAAACTTGATATAATTCAGGGATTTTTATTTATTTTCTTTTTCTCTTTTTTTTTTTTTTTTCCCAAAGATTTCTTTAACTTGTTACCAAATTCAGAGGCAAGTGTGCAACTTTTAACCCATTTTTACCAGAGTAAATAAAGAATCAAAAGTGTTATGAGATGGCTAAAAAGCAGATGGGAATAAAAACAATAGGCTAAGAAGCCTCTTGGTCTTCTTTCCCAGCACTTAGCACTGTGGCTAACCTAGCATTCCTTTCCCATTATTCCATCCTCTTGATCAGATCACGTTCTTTTTAATCATTTCACAAACACTGTCTCACTGGACCGTAGAAGAGGGCTGGGACAATCTCAATTAAAAAAACAGAGGTAAAACTGGCATTTGTGATTCTTTGTTCTAATGGGAACTCTGCATTCTAAATGCAGAGGAATTCTCCTATTGTTCAGAAAGCACTCCCTTTTCATTAGCAAATCTGGCTGTAGGTGGGTTTTTGTAATTTAACTGAGCAGAGTTTAGAGCACAGTTTCTCCAGGAGGAAAGCAGAGGTTAGCAATTTAAGGTTTTCTGTACATTCACCATTAGTTCTGAGAAAAGGATTTAGATGATCAAAGTTAGTGGCCTTGTGAATTACTGAGAGAACTTGAAATGCTAAGCAGACCAGCAGGTATGTATTTCTGTGAACTCAGCAGATAGCGCTGATGGAGATTTGTTTTTTCTTGATGTTTTAAGGCTATACAGATATGTGCTTAATATATATGCATTTTTTTGTTTCTCCTTCTCCTCTTTCCAGAGAAGGAAATATATTGTGTGGTTTGCATTGTGATTGCTTTTGTAAAGAGAATTGAAATCTGTTGGAGAGACTTTGTGGAATAATGTTGGCTCTGAGGCAGTCCTTTTGATTCTTTTTAGCTGCGACTTTGTGAAACTTTGTTATAACTCTTATAGAAGGTCCCTGGGGTGGGGGGGGGGGAAGAGAATTTTTATTCTTCAATATTGAAGATGCTGTAACCTCTAATGGATGCATGTTCCATCATATGTTACATACGATCAGTAAGTCATCCCAGTAATCTTTAATTGCTCATCAAGGTGTAATGATTTCATCTACCCAACCTGATAGCAAACATGGCCACAAAGACTGTAAACAGCTCAAGTATGGAAATATACATTATGGTTTCTCTCTGTGTTGCTTCCCAGTTCAAAGATTTAGTATTTGTTTTAATTGGAATGAAATATACTCTTGTTTATACAATTGTGATCAGAGGGCGGATGTCATTGTTTAGTACTGATTAATACTGAAATTATGTAAGGAGACTGATAACCATAAATGTGCAGTTTATTGAAAAATGTTGATTAAGTAACAGAAAAGATGTATGACACTTGTTACTGCACTGATTTTTTTTTTACTTTGGTTATGTGATAGAAAGGTTTAAAAGTCTAGTTTAGCTCTGCTAAATATTTTAAGACTGGAAATTGAAACAGTAAGACTGCTCAGTGCAGGGTTGTGGGAAGAAGGGGAGGGGTGAGATGCTGTGCTGCAGAACCCATTTTGTATCTGTCTAAAATTATTTAATGGTCTTAAATGCCATCCTGGTTACAGTATAATGTGTATGCCCATGACTATTCTGGCAACTGTTTTTGTATGCTTGCTGGACACCACAGTGCTGTGGTATACCGTGATATACTGCAGTATGGGTAGCGCTTGCTTCAAGCAGGAAAGGTTAAATGAAAAGCCACAGATAGGTCTAGACTAGTTTTAGGCAGTTACATCAGGCTCCATTTGCTGTATTAACTCCTTCTTTATTGGTCAGTTTTTCCCGCTAAAGAGATTTCACCCTAACTGATCCTTTTATGGTTCTGGGTAGGAGAGAGTTACTGCACATGCATCCCTGTATCATTGCTGGAAAACAAAACAGGTCTACTGCTTTTATTCCTCTGCACCGGTCCAAGAAACTTCTTGCTTGTGTGCATGTTAGTGCCACCGGGTGTATGTCTTCATGCTTGCATGTGTGTTTTTGTGTGACTGAAGTAGTCTCACGAGTGCAGTTGCAGAGTAGATAGATGTAAAAATGCTTTATATAAGCAGTGTTTATCTTTTTATGTCAGAGTTGAGAGATACCAGTATGAAGACATTTATACCAGTCCTCTGCAGATGGAAGGGGCTGGGATTTGCTTTCTGCCGTAACTATCCTTGTGCAACTTTTATCTGTAGATAAGGCCTTAGAAGGAGAATGTGTTAGATGTGTAAGCTTTCTTCAGGATGCATACACTGTTTGTGCAAATTTGCCAAATGGGAAGGTAAACATGCTTGTCTCCAGGCTAATTAGAGAATTATTAGGGTTTCGTGCTCTTTGTGATCAGATTATTTCAAAAGGTTTTTAAATTGCTTGTGTACCATGAGCATAATTAACCTGGATCTCATCAATGATTAAAATTACACACCAAGCTTTGTGGCGTTTGATTCAGAAGCAATTAGGCTGTCATTTTAGCCATCTCAGATACCAAAACTAATTTTGATTCATTTTCATTCTATGTAAATCTTCTGATGTATCTTAAACTGATCACTTCCTCTCTCTGATTTCGCTGACAAGATTGGATTTGGTTACACTTAAAAAAAATTAAGCAGCTATCCTCCATACTTAATATCTCAGTGACCTTCACTGAAACCTTTCCTAGGCAAGGATTTTTATTTTTTAATCTCAAAATCACAGTGAGTGATTTTATGCAGAGATATAGCACCGGGCTATTGCGTATATAAATATATATTGTCTAGCAATACAAAATGTTTTAATTAGATTTCCTTTTCTTGTAAATGGGAAGATGTAGAAAACATTAATGCTCCAGATATCTAAAAGAACAATTTTCAGGATGTAATCAAACTTTTATACTTAGTTGAAAACTTATCTGATAAATTGGCTGCTGCTTTTGTCTAAAATTAATGAATTCTATCACTCTGACTTATGACTGGAATAAAGATTGCTTACCCCCCGCATAAAAGCAAGGCAGAGTCTATATCATAGGCTGAAAATAAACACTAAAGTTTCAGAGTACTCAGCTGTTGTGTACAGTGCCATCGTTCTGCAAACTGAGAGATCTGCAAGGACCTGGAGTATCTTAGGCTGTAATCAGGCTACTATTACAGTGGCTGGAGGCTTGCAGGCTCACAAAAAAAAAAAAAAAAAAGAAGAAGGAAAGCAAACTTTTAACTAGTGTGTGCCCAACTTTCCTCTAGTGCTTTTACCCTGCTGCCAGACTCTGATATGGCTTTTATAGAGTGCATCTTGTTCTTAACAAAGGGAGTTTACGGCCTGAGATGCCTGCCTGCAAGAAATGATTGAAGAATTTTCATCAGCAGTGCTTGCGTATGATTTGTTAAGCTAGGGGAGATGTTGATTGAGGCAGTGGTTGAGAGATGGGCAACTCACCAGGATTGATAACATCAAAATGGTATTTGAAATGGTGTTCATTACATTTTGCAGTGAAAAAACTGAGTGCATGTGATTGTCCCCTAGGATGATGGGACTGGTTGCAGTAAATATTAATTTCTGTTCCGTTGCCCATTGAGGTGGCTAAAGTGTGGGGAAGAACTGTGATTGGTGCTTAATCAGGGATAGCCAGGAACCTGCTGAGGGCTTTTGCACAAGGAAGATTTGAAGTAAGCTGATTTACTTGGTAAAATGAGAACCTTCAAAGAGTTCTGCTTGTGTTGACAATGGCTGCAATATTTAGAGTTCTTAGTTTACATTATCCTGTTGTCATTAGGAAGAAATAAAGACCAAGCAAATAAACTAGCTGAAAGGGAAACAAAAGGAAAAAAAATTATAAATCATTTCTTTTGTGTTCTCC